>NW_027315723.1:20519045-20651545 GCF_026437365.1 Eucyclogobius newberryi | reverse complement strand
AGCAGACAGAATTACTCGGGGAAATAAACAAAGGCTAGCTTGTCCCGACATGCTAACGTAAGCATGCAGTTGTACTGAACGGAGTTTGACAGCAGGAATGCTAAGAACGATTTATGGATTTAAAAACAGTTGCGAAGAGCTCTAGAGCTCTCCATCGGATGTCACAAAACTGGAAAATGTGACACTTTTTGTAAGAGAAATACAACCCTTGTATGTTTTAGGAACAATGCTAAAACTAGCTATGGTTAAGAGTTATTTTATTTTTTGGTATAATACGCTACCTTCAATCTATAAAGCGGTTGACAAAACTTATAGTTTCAATGCTCAGTAAAAAAAATTATATTGCTTTAAACAAATAGACGGATGAAATTGACAGTGGCACATTTCCCCCGATTAGACGCTTTACCCTGCACTGTCCAATTAAAAGGTATGCAATTCCTGATCAATTGTGGCTGATAACGAGAAAAGCCAATTTGCAGTATTTCTTTTTATTTTATAGTCTTCCTGAAATACTGACTTGTAATATCCAATTTCGTTCTATCCACAGATAATAAACGTCACATCAAGTCTGCACAGCGGCACGATTACAGTCGATCTTGTACTAGTTAGTTTCCTAATGAGTAAAACTTCTGAGTAGGACAAAGTTCAGAATTTGGAGCCGTCTTCTTTCACAGGATCGTCTCGTGAGAACAAAGACTAGAAACGACATGAGTGCAGTTTTATCTTCGAGACAAACTTGATTAGTCCAAAATCTCATAAAAAACCTATTAAAGTGTAGCTGGCCCACAAACCATACAAACAAATCCAATTTAGAACAATTACAAGAAACTCAAACCCCCGGTCTTAGGTCTTGGATCTTGCTGTGGGATTTTCATTATATGGAAAATCAGCGGATGAAGCCTAAAATGCTGATTTGTTTTCCTGAGTCACTATAGTCTTTGTGAATCTAGGCACTGGACAATTAGTATGATACAAATGCACATTGGGAATGGAAGTTTCTGGCTTGGTCAAAAAATACATGCAAAATAGAACAAAATAGATTTTATATATTGGGCCAATGGTTCCAAATACCAAAACGAATAAAAGGGGAGACCAGGCACATCCCTGTCGTAATTCTCTTTCTGGGGTCAGGTGACCATTAATACTTTTTCCCACATATAAACATATATAACAAAGAAACTCAAAAAATATAAAAACATATCCAACCCAACATATTTGTCCCTCCTATTTCTCCTAGTATATTATTTTAGTATTTCCTTGTAAATAGTGGGAATTTTGACATAGTGAGATACATTTTTCCAACTGAAATCTTTCCAAACATTTGATTTTAGGTTAATCTTTATTTTTTGTGGATCTCCATTGAGACGTACTTGCACTTTCCCATTCTTTGTCTGTCAAAACAAAACTGACCATAAACTCTAACTCTTTATGAGTGTTATAAAGAGCCTTCATATTCATGATTACTTTACCTGACACGTGTTCAATATAGAAGGCGTGTTTTACAAAGATATGTTTGAGCAATATAAACATTTGCAATTGAATACATGCAACATAAGATAAAATAAGCCTTTATTTGTACCACAATGGGGAAATTTGAGTGTTGCAACACAAAGTAGTAATAATAAAAAAACAGATAACTTATAAAAAACTTACAAAAAAACACTCATACTATATAATAATAACAATAGTGACAACATAGATAGGTTTAATGCCATACCGTGGAACATTATAGGAAATAAGCAGTTTACTTTAATACCTTTAGTTGGTGAACTTGAATACAACTTGCAATATTTGGATCTTGCTTTTGATTGAAAAATATTGACAAGACAAATATTCGGCTGAAAAGCATCAAATCATTCTTCGTTTGTCACACACAACTGCAGCATGTCACTGTGTCACTCTATCCCAGCATGCATTGCTCCGGGCGCCCCGCTCACTGTTCGGTGTTCAACAAAACAGCTTTAATGCCATCACAGAGGGTGGCAGGCAGTGCAACAATACGCAGAATGACATGGAATTAAGTGACATAAAGAGATTAAATAGGCCACTGCTGCACTCTGATGAAAGCACATAAGGCGTCGTTCATATTCAAAGTGTGTGTTGGCAGTTCAAAATGTTCAAAATGCATGTGTCGGTGGGCAAGACACTTCAAACAAAATGCCTGTTCTAGTCATACAGTAATGTACCGTACTTTTCAGACTTTAAGCCGTTACTTTTACCTCACGCTTTGAACCCTGCGGCCCATAAAACGGTGCAGGTAATATATAGATTTTTACTAGATTTGAACAAATATCCCGGCACCTGCGGCTTACTGACAGGTGCGTACAGTGTTACGGCCGGTTTCCTTTGTATTAATATGTACTTTCTTCAATCCCTCCCCCCCAAAAAAATATTTAAACTATGAATAAATTAATCTTCAATGCATTTATACTCTTATGGAGTCAAAATAATGGAAGAATAACTTTAAATGTGGTGTAGGCTCGATGGAAAAAACGTCAGAATGCACAATCAGAAAGTAAAGTTCCAATTGTAAATAAATTGGAACAAAACTTATGGAATAAACTTGATTTTCCATTTTATTTTAATATTATTTCCCTGAACTTAAAAAAATACGTACTTTAATATATTGTAATTTAACACAGAAAAGACTGGTATATGTACATATTCTTGTTTCTTTGTAAATTTCGTTTGAGTGGCTTTTATTCAGGAGCGCTGTAAAGCCTGAAAAGTACGGTCCATGGTGTTAGTGGGGAAAAATGGGCCAAAACACTGTTCACTGTTGTGATGGAAAATGGAGCAACTGACTGACAGAATCTCTCAAAATCTAAAAACATAATTGACCCTCATCAGAATCTAATCAAATATTAATACAAATTGACATGTATAAATAATAAACACACTTTTTATTCAGATCGATGCTGGTGGTGAATGTGGATTTCACTCGACGGCTTTGATGTTCAGTGATAATCTTTGCGCAGAGGATCGCTAGAGAAAACCCCATCTTGAGTACAGAGGAGAAACACACATTTACCCCTAGAGTAAATACACCCCTATAGAAAATGTACCCCTATAGCTTTAGACATCTGCAGGACACGTGTTCTCTGTCTATAAAAACATAAGAATCCTTTCAAATCAATCATTCAACTCAACAGGTTGCATGGACTAATGGAAACAGAACATATTGAATTAATGTCAATGTGGCCAAGTCGGTGTCTGGGGACCGCCCTACATGGGTTTATATTTAACTTTTCTGTCAAAACAATATCCTGTATTTTGCCCGGCAGCTGTGGTCGACAGCGTTGTCAAAAGTATCAAAAATCGGATCGGAATTGATACAGAAATAATACTAAATAGAGAAAAATACAGACTAATTTGAAGTACAGATTTAAAAGACACAGATTTTTTTTTTTAGAATGTTCTATTTTAATCAGAACTAGTATAAGAGCACATTTTTAGCTATTTTGTGTTAAACATGAGTCTATTTTTATCATTGTGGCATCGAAAACAGTATTGTGCCGTTTCCTTAACATCGAAATAGAGTTTGAAGGAAAAAAATGACATACAGCGACTTCTTCATCTTTTTTCCACTTCTATTTTAATTTGAGCTCACGCGTGTGTTTAAAAAGATGAATCTGATGCTCTGAGGAGAGGACAAAAAGGGAGGACACTGGGATGGATTTTTAAAAATACTGCCGGTAAATATAACTGATACAGATATTATTCAATTTCAACTAAAAAGAATGACATTGGAAATTGAAATATATTATTGAACACACATTGCCTCTAATAAATACACTCCCTCTCCTCTCACCATTTTGCCGCCATTTTACCACAACCGTCTCGACAATGAATTGCACTTGCGTCATTTCTAATCGTCGATGATCCAATCCACGGTCGACATGTGGTTTGGACCCGAGTTCAGACTTTGGAGCAAGATATATCGGGGGTTCAGGAAATCAATATTGAAAGCAATTTTATGTTGTTTTAATAAGACAAATCGGTATAAGAACCAGCTTATCGTCGTAGTGTATGGAATGGATGAAAGGATGAAATTGTAACGTGGGAAAAAAGGACATTACAAAGAGATGCATGACTCAAACTGCACTGACAACCAAGGACTGGACCGACATCATAATAAACATACGGAACATGGGGAAAAATCACATCTGGACTTCACTTAAAATTGGACACATTTCATCAACTTTCGACAAATTGGGACGTTTGTTTTGGAGTTTGTGTGTCTTAGATATCATTTTGATGTCTTAGTTTTATTTTCTTTTGTCTGTCTTGGGTTGTTTTTGTTAAATATTTATATGAAAAAAATTGAAAAGAAAAAGGAAAAAAAAAAATTGTAAAGTGACTACAAGACTAATGTATTATTATTATAGTATATTTGGAGCTACATCTAAAAAGAAAAAAATATATATCATTATTATCATCATCATCATCATCATCATCATCATCATCATCATCATCATCATAGTATATTTGGAGCTACATCTAAAAAGAAAAAATATATATCATCATCATCATCATCATCATCATCATCATCATAGTATATTTGGAGCTACATCTAAAAAGAAAAAATATATATCATTATCATCATCATCATCATCATCATCATCATCATCATCATCATCATCATCATCATCATCATCATCATAGTATATTTGGAGCTACATCTAAAAAGAAAAAATATATATCATCATCATCATCATCATCATCATCATCATAGTATATTTGGAGCTACATCTAAAAAGAAAAAATATATATCATTATCATCATCATCATCATCATCATCATCATCATCATCATCATCATAGTATATTTGGAGCTACATCTAAAAAGAAAAAATATATATCATTATTATCATCATCATCATCATCATCATCATCATCATCATCATCATCATCATTATTATTATTATAGTATATTTGGAGCTACATCTAAAAAGAAAAAATATATATCATTATTATCATCATCATCATCATCATCATCATCATCATAGTATATTTGGAGCTACATCTAAAAAGAAAAAATATATATCATTATTATCATCATCATCATCATCATCATCATCATCATCATCATCATCATCATCATAGTATATTTGGAGCTACATCTAAAAAGAAAAAATATATATCATTATTATCATCATCATCAACATCATCATCATCATCATCATCATCATCATCATCATCATCATCATAGTATATTTGGAGCTACATCTAAAAAGAAAAAATATATATCATTATTATCATCATCATCATCATTATTATAGTATATTTGGAGTTACATGCAAAAATAAAAAAAATCGAATTAAATGACTGATAAGTTACTGATAAGAATTCCTCCTGGGGATTATTTTGGGGAGAGAACATTTGGTCCCTTCGGATTCGCAAAGTAATTATGAGTTTTCATTGCAAGATTGGAAAAGACGTTTTTTCAAATCCACCTCTGCAAATCTGAGGAATATCTGTACGAGAGAAGAGTGTTTGTGATGGCTTTTCTGACACGTAAACCTAATGAAATGGTGAACACAATGCGCGGTTGGCTTGACAGAGACGAACATTTCAAAATATTCCATTATGTTCAGCGAAGAGTAAAAAGTTGCGGTGGTACTTATACGTGAAACGCGTCACGGTAAAATGCTTATGAAAGTCCGATCGTCGGCATCATGGCAGCGGGTAAATGTGTATAGAGGTGAAAGTGCTGATCTTGTTAAAAGCCGTGTCGTCCATAACTCAAAAGCTCATTTTGGGTCATGAAATTGTCGTTTGCCGTCCCGGGACAAGACGACTTACGCAAAACCTACCTCAATGATACAGACACATTGAGCAGTAAAACACTCTTACTCTTACTGACTCGCATTATTTACGAGAAATACAAGTATACCTTTATTTGATTAATACTACAAGTGGAAGGCCAACAAAGAGCAAAATAAAAGCGCTGTTGTCGTGTACATCGTCCACAAACACCAACAATTTTCACACGTACCGTATTTTCCGGACTATAAGTTGCACCGTTTTTCATAGTTTTGGCCGGGCTTATACTCCAGAGCGACTTATATGTGATATTATTTGTTATTTTCACACTGGCAACCGTACCTCACATGTTGATTATTTTTCACACTGACAACCACAAGAGGGAGCTCTAGGCTCTAAGCGACACAGAAGAAGAATCTGCACTTCCTCTACCTCTGGAGTTTGTGGAGTTGTTTAGAAGTGACACAGAGGAAGAAGAATTCAATGGATTTAGTGATTTGGGGTAAAACTGATGCTTTGGTAAACTTGTTAGCATGTTCTTTATGCTATAGTTATCTGAATAACTGTTCATATGTTATCATATCGTGTACATCAATAAATTTTCCCAAAAAATGCGACTTATACTCCAGTGCGACTTATAGATGTTTTTTTCTTCTCTATTATACATTTTTTGGTTGGTGCGACTTATACTTCAGAGACTGATAATCCAGAAAATACGGTTAATGCAATTTCAACTAGTCTCCATGTCACCCAAGTATAACAAATCACAATATCTTGATATCACATGCATTCTTACTGTGAGCAGACTTGCTTTTCCACAGATCTGACCCTACGTTATGCACTAGGTCTGGACAATGTGGGCAAAAAAATGAGTAAAAATACAGCTCAATCTCAAATTTCCTTTCCATTTGCAAACGGACAGGATAAAATGGCTTCCAGTATTGATTTCATGACCATAAACAGACTTTTAACCGCTTAACAACAACAAAATAGACGCATTTCTTCAAACCACATGCTTTTAGCGACAGAGGATTGACTGTTGACCTCTGGATGTAAAAAAATACCAATGCATACTGTATCAGTGACGAAAAAAAATTAAAATCACTTAGTTGCCGCGCCCTATCGAGAGAAAAGAGGCATTCTGAGCATCGAAAACAGGAACTAAAGGCTTTTCTTTGGGTGCATTTACTGCCTGAAATATTACGCAGTGGTTATTGTCACTACAGACCACAGTCATATTTCTCTTTACTTAAATACTGCACATATCCGTGTATCCACCATCTTGGCCCGCGAGCGCTGCAGAGGGCATTTCTCTTGGACGTGGCCCATCTTACGCCATCGTCTCACTTAACGAAGTCCGGCGTTCTCCCCGACACGACGGGCGCGCGGGTCGACGCCCGTCATGTCTCGCCAAATTTAGTCACGTCAGCGGGGAGGAAATGAGAAACTCTGGCCCGAGCGGAGGAGACGGCGAGCGAGGACGAGGCCGACATGATTTAGTGCGGGAGGAGATGGATGGAGAGACATTGTTAAAGCGTTTGCGTCGAGTCACGGGTCTATTATAGTTCTATTCTCGCAGTGAATTAGCAATTTATTATAACGATAGGCAGCCATGAAGACAGCGCTACCCTGTCGAGCGGGTTAAGACTGGAGCACAGCGACTTCTAACAGTGTGTGACAGGAATTAGGCGTGTGGCAAAATATTGAAATATCGTGAGGCTAAATTTGGTGGCACAGCATCGAGTCATTTTTGGTCAAATCTGAATTATTTTGTAACCGCACTACAATTTTGTTGCTTGTTGAAAGAAACGTTTGTCGTATTGACAGTTTTGATGATTAAAATGGGCGGGTTTCATTTTGATTTTGAGCATTTTGTGGTTTAACAGAAAAATAAAATAAAAATTGTTAAAATATATTGGGTTCTTTCAAAAAAAAATATATATATATATCGTAGAATATCATGAGCGATATATCAATTATCGCATGTATAACAAAATCGTGATATTATCGTATCGTGAGCCGTGTATGGAATGGTGAGGGAGACTATGATTCAACTCAACTCTTTATAGCTCTTTAGATCTGTATTTAACTTGCATTTATCCCAAAACATTATATTTGACAGATAGGGATGTCACGATTATTTGCTTAATCGATAATTTGGATTGTTCTGGTCACATTATAATTGTAAGAACCACAAAAAAAAAAAAAAAAAAAAATCTTGACAATTTTAGAACCAAAATTTAGCCTTTTTAGTTCCATCCATCGTCCAAAAAAACAGACCTAAAATGTGTTTTTTTTTATATTTTTTGTCAGATTTACTTTAATTTTCATGCATATTTTGTAAAGCCACTCACAAACCTGAAGAACAGTAACATGTCCGACCACAGGAATGAAAGACAATTACAGATTTTGTCGTTTTTTGTCACGGTCTCAACAAACGTGAATAATTGTTAAATCGTGATATTTTTTCCACACAATAATTGAAACGCTCAAACATGACATCGTGACGTCCCTATCGGAAGATGACGAACGCGTTTAGTTTCTCCTTAGAATTGACATTTTCAGCGCTGACGACGTTCGACCTGTAAAGCGTGAACATAGGGCTGTGTAATTAATCATGTTTGAGTTACGATTATTGCTCGGTTTGTGTTTGCGTGCGTTCAATGTGTCGGTACGCGCTTCCTTCCTTCCTTTAACAGTTTGTTCTCTTTGTTTGAGCCGTGCTGATTCAACACCTTCTCTCCAAGCAAATAATCACACCAATTACAATCAATCACGTAGTCATTAGGATTATGAATTGTTGGGGTATAATTCTACGGTGGTATTTTGTGTTTCAAATAAGAATGTGGAAGGAAATCGCTGGATAAATCGCTGATCCTGGAGAATGTGATGGATCGGGTTCAAGATAACGGTTCAGACGATAAGTTGGTGCATTAAGTCTATTTTCTGGCATTTGCCTTTATTTCTTCAAAGCAGTTCTGTCGTTACGAAACACAACTGGATCAATGATCATTTTAGAAGCAAAATTATGTCCAAAAAAAGACATATCGTATTTTCCAAACTATAAGTTGCACCTTTTTTCATAGTTTTTCCCGGGTTATACTCCGACTTATACTTCGGAGCGACTTATATGTGGTATTATTAATACATTATCATATAATTTTATTCTTTATTTTCACCCTGAAAGCCACAAGAGGGCGCTCTAGGCTCTAAGCGACGCAGAAGAAGAATCTGCACTTCCTCTTCCTCTGGAGTTTGTGGAGTTGTTTAGAAGTGACACAGAGGAAGAAGAAATCAATGGATTTAGTGATTTGGGGTAAAACTGATGCTTTGGTAAACTTGTTAGCATGTTCTTTATGCTATAGTTATCTGAATAACTGTTAATGTTACGTTAACATACCAGACACTTACCACAGTTCTGTCTGTGCCTCATGTAGCTGAAGGTGTTAGCGTTAGCATACGTACACATATTCACCATGTTCTCTCATCTGTTATTATTTTAAATTGCATTTCAAGATGAAATGTCTGTTCTTGGTCTTGGATTTTATCAAATACATTTCCCCAAACAATGTGACTTATATATGTTTTTTTCTTCTCTATTATGCATTTTTTGGCTGGTGTGACTTATACTCCTGAAAATGCAGTAAATGTAAATATATTTTCATATTTATCAATTTATATTTCATGTGGCTGTTTTTGTCACAATTTGTGATTCCTCTGTTCTTTGGTCACAGTCTCAATAATCCTTAAACTGCAATGTTTTTATCCACAATAATCATCACGTTATAAAATGATAAGATAAGATAAGATAATCCTTTATTGTCCCACATGGGGAAATTTCATTGGTGCAACGCAGGTAGATACAGAGGTAGATCCAGAAGAACATATCATGACGTCCCTATCTATAAGTGGAAAATAAAAAGTCCTTTTCAGTCCCTGCACTGGCATTGGGTAATATCGGGGATCTGCAGACACTCAAAGCCAAAGTATCGGTATCGGAACTGAAAATGGCGGCGTCCATGTGTAGAATTAGGACCGTTGTCATGGCAATCAACAAACAATCTCTCATCATTCTATCTTTTCTATAATTATTAGGACATTTTCTCTAATAAAAGCCCTCCAAATGGCTCTCAAATTAGGAAAACGCCACGTGACTGAAAACCAAATGCATGAATTCAACTCATAAGCGACACACAGCCCGTAATCACTGAAGGACCCATCATCTACTCGCATCGCTGGAGGAACACATCCATATTACTCAAAGAAGCACCACAAACTAATAAAGTGCGCCCGAAATTAACTCAACTGCATCTTTGGATTTGTCATCAGCAACACAAACGTAATGGCTCCGTCGATGTATTTGTACCCTTCCCCGTCTTTAATGTACCTTTTAATATTCTGCTCGAAAGCGGATACAAATCGGGTTCCGTTCCGTGCATCGTAATTCTGCAGCGCCATCGAAGGACAGAACAGGACGGATGCGAACGCGATCCGACAGCTAAACCGCACTTTCTCGCACTGGCCCGTTGTCCTCGTCCAACTCCTTTTCAAGTGGACATTTTGCATTAAACTCCAGCCCTCTAAGTGCTTGTACATCTGATACGGGGCCGTCCTTTGTTGCATTTTCAAACAAAGTCGCTCTTGATCTTGATAGTCTTGATAGTCCTCTTTTAAAATGCGCTCGCCGTTCACAGATATTAGCGTGAATGGCCGGGACAAAGCGGGCGCAGTGGACTCACGCTGGGAGGGCGCGCTTTGGATTTGGCTCGCTCGTTTCGCCGCGTCCGGCCCGCACGCTGCGCCCCCCCACGTCTCGATTAAGGGAGCAGAGGGCGGGAGACCGGAGTTTAAGCGCCGTGGCGTAGACGACGGGAATAGTAAATGATCGAGAGTGGGCTTTTAAAAAAAATCAACAGAGTTCAGACTTAGGAAGAAGAAATGTGTCTAGTTTTTGTGTTATAATATGGCTTTGATCAAATCATGTCTATATGTATTAGTAAGACAAATAATTTAGATTAAAACATGTCACTGATTAACCCTTTTTACACATGTAGCACTTCAGCCCTCAAGCAGCACTCTAAAATAATGAAATGTTGACGTAGTTTATGTTAAATGTATATATTTTAAATAGATAATACCGGTATGCTTTGAATCAATAAATACAAAATAAATGGAAAAGTCAACATAATGCATCTATAAAAAGGTCACCTTTGTATCTTTAAGCACAACAAAATGAAATATGATAAACAATACGATTGAAACTACTTACAATAACAAACCTAAAGCAGGATAATACCAGGAAACGCTTCAAAAATGTACTATTATGTTAAAACGTGAGCAGCTAGCATCGATAACGAGTGATATTTAGTTTCACCTTTTACAGTTAAGATGTTATTGCAATATAAAAAAAATAGACCTCACAAATTAAATTACCCCATGAACGATACGTCGATACAGTTCCCAGTCCTAAAATATAACTTTACTATACGCACAAAGTAATATTTAATCAAAAAGGTCCCAGAATTACAATCAAAATGATTCTTAATCATCTCATCTCGCAGCTCCAGCAACAGCAGCTGAAGTCAAAACCTCCAAAACATGTGGAAGTCGGCCATCTTTATCATTAAGCACCAGCGGCGGGGGCGGTGGCAGCAGCGGCGGGGGCGGCGGCTACAGCGTTTCGTCAAGGTCAAGGGTCGTGCGGTGAACTGGACCCCCCCTATCCCTTCTCCACACTTGATTGCCCACAACAGCGAAACGCAATATCAAACATGCACTTCAAGGCTGCGCGGGTCACAGGTCAGGTCATTAGTCGATGCCGTTTTCTGCTTAGGAAATACTTTTACCGAGGCCCATCCATCCGGCTGAATGAGTGCGAGCGCAGGCCGTCGGACAAACACCCCTCGCCGGGGTTTGCACTTTGTCCTCGTGGAGAGACGCGCTTTGTGTCCAAGAACGCGGGACGGACAGTGAAAGTGGTGAACTCGGTACACGGATGTCAACAATATTCAGTTAAATCAATAACGGTGATTTTTTTTTATGGCACAATGACATTTCTTTCAGGACGTTTGATTTCATAAAGCTGGCCTCGTACAACTGCCGGCCTCAACTTTGCCCCAGGGCTGCTGCGGCCGCAATAGCGTGAATGAATAACGCAATGTAAAGCGCTCTGGGTAACTTGAAGGTCACTATATTATACAACTGTTATTAGTAGTATTTGTAGTCCTAGTGGTAGAAAATATATTGCATGTAAAGGAGTGGCAGCGGCTGTTGTATAATATAGTATTAGCATTAACAAAAGTATAATATTTACAGTATATTGTGCAAATGAGAAGGTGATGGAGATAAATGAACCCTCACATAAATGTTTTAAATGTATTGACCTTGTGCATTTGTTCAATGTCACTGGGGAAATGGCACAGCACCCAGGGGACCCATCTCCAAATCTTCAGTACTTTAGATAATTAGATGATTATTCGGATATAATTACTTCAGTATCCAATGAATAACCACTAGATACACATAAGTGCTGGTTTCAATCAAGAACATAGATCTACAAATGAGTAATTCAGAAAAAAAGAGTGGGAAGGAGCGGTTTTATTGGGTTTTATTGTGCATGATTTTGGTTGATGAAGGAAAAACTAACACACACCCACTACACGACACTAGGACGGGACAATAAACAGCAATGAAGGGGGAAGACAATAACAGTTCATGCTACATTTTGTATGATAATCTGCAACAAAGATACTCATCATTTTACCATTAGATTGTGCAGAAAAAAGGTCTTATTTACCCCTTGAGATCATGTCCCATGTGTAGCAGACACGAGGACAAACACACAAACAAACTAAGGTGATAGATGGAATGATACGACATTTGGAATATTGTGATACGATTGCACGTGCACTGCAGACTTCCCTCTGCGTTGTGAGAGGAGCCACGATGACGAGGCTAAATGCTGCGGCTAAAGCCTAAAGCAGCTTGAACACTGTGGAGGCCCTGCCCATGCTAACAACTCTTATAATGAAAGAACTTAAATAACAGCAAATATTACAGCCACAGTTACACAGTCTGAGGTAGACATAAAACATGTCTTTAAATGTATGAGCTGAGGTTTAAACATCAGACAAATGTGAAATGTCTGTAAAGTTAATCACAAAAGAAATATTTCAAAGTTCACAGCATGTTTTAACTTTTAATCAGCTTTTTTTTTTTCTATAAACGACATGTTCATAATAAGATCTAGCATATCTTTACAACAACATTCATTATATTGTGTAAAATGTGATACACTGTCAGTGACATTGATACAGGACATTGTATAGGTCATGGGGTTCCCAAAGCTTTCATGCTGGGACCCCCAAATAACCAACTCAGGAGTTTGTTTTGTAATTTCAAGCTGTGCATCCATCAATCTTCTTCCGCTTATCCAGGGCCAGGTCCTGGGGCCAGCAGTCTAAGCAGGGACTCCCAGACTTCCCACTCCCCAGACACTTCTTCACCGGGGCCTCTACCTGATGGGACCTGCCCAAAACACCTCCCCAGGGAGGCGGCCAGGAGGCTCCAGAACAGATGCCTGAGCCTCAGCTGGAGGGGCAGCGGCTCTATTCAGAGCTCCTTCCGTGTGACTGAGCTCCTCCCCCTATCTCTAAGGGAACACCCAGCCACACGGCGGAGGAAACTCATTTCGACCGCTTGTATCTGCGATCTTGTCCTTTCGGTCATTACCCAAAGCTCATGACCAAAGGTGAGGGTAGAACGTAGATTGAGTAAATCAAATCACCTTTGTCCTTTGACTCTATCTGTCCCAATTTCACTAAAACATGAATACAACATTTGAAATTATTACAGTACAACTTTAACACACAGAAACAGAACATCAAAAAACGTGTTCTCCAGGCATTCTTCAAGGTAATATGCTAATCAGGCGTCCACAGACATTTGGTGCTGTCATCACTTTTACAGCCGACTCATTACAGACCAGGCAAATGGTGTTGTCAGGAGAAAGGACAGTGTACTCCGAGCCCATTACAACACACAGTCTGGCGTTTGTTTCAAGGAGACGAGGCTGACGGCAACTAAAATAGAAACTACACTTTTTATTTTCCTCAAGCGACATTTAAAGTAAGACTGTGCAACTTGTCCGCTTCAAGGACAAGAGGACGCAAACGCAGCAGCCAACTCGCGCAGGCCCTTTCCAGCAATAAATACACGACACATTTAATTGTTCGCGGCAAATTTCTATCCATTTAAATAACGTGACAAGCTTCGAAAGTACATTCGACCCAGAGTTACGCGGTGAAACATCTGCCGAACTAAACCACTGGGCAAATTCTTCCGCGTTTATGTCAACAAACCATTATAATTAATTGGAGACTATTAGTTTATAATTTCTTCCAGATTTTGTGACGGTGCACAGAGTTGCTTTAGCTGAATACGCCGATCCATTTAGCGTAATTTATTGTTCCCGCAAAATGGTTCTCTGGATTTGACCCATGGACTGAGGCAACGCGTCAGAAGCAATTGTTAGTCGAGAACATGTTTTAATTTGATGGGGGTAAGCACAGACCCTGTGGTAAACCGTGGACTACTTTCTTATCTTCTGATTTTAGAAACACTTTGTCATAATCTAAACATAATCGATACGCATACCAATCTGCAAACACCACTTAAACCGTTTTATTTCTGAGCAAATAAAGTGCCATTTTGTGCAGGAGTGAACCGGTTTGAAGGCTAAAAACAACAAAGGCAAAGATTAGCAAGACACGCCTTGTTAAGTCATTCAATGATTTTAATATTTATTTTTAGATTGTGGTACAAACTATTCACATTGATTATTCACTGTGATAAGTTTATAAGCGCTTTTAACAACTTTCAAAAGCCAAAAGCGGAGTTTTGCCATCACAGTAAAGCTAACAACAACTAGCATGCTAACAGCGAACGGACAATAAAAACACTCAATAATTAGATGCAGACAGCAGACAGCACACAGCGGTCTCATTTTGAGCCTAAGAGCTGCTTTTAGAATATCTGTGCTGGAGCAAAACAAATGTTACTTTATTACATGAAAAACATGTTAAAAACATGGAGGACTTCATGAAATCAGCAAGTGAAACTGATTATGTGGGACCACATATGCAGCAGGATGCTGGCTGCATGATGAAACAAAACTCCAGAGATGTTTCTCATGATGGAACAATATCATGAATACAAATACAATCACACTTTCTCACATCAAAGTAGGAGTAGGAACTAGAGGTGTGAGATATTCAAAAATGGCTAATATTGCAATTAGTGCTCTGCAAATGTGCAAAATTAGAATTCTTCTAATTAAAAAGATTAAAAATGATGGAAAAAAGCGCCGATAAAAAATGTAATTAACAGAAATATCTAGTGTAATCTTCCAAACAATGTACGTATAAAGTGATAATTTTGCACTTGTGGTTAATTAGTCATAGTTTGTGCAATAACCGACCTCAACCAAGACATTTACATTTACAAACATTTTTGTACTTTCCATCGCTTCAATGCATTAAGATTAAGGTTCAATATCCCTAGGCCCAGTGGGCGCCACAGCACCCAGAGGAAACCCACCCAAACACGGGGAGAAACATGTAAACGCACTGAAAGGCCCGGGAGTCGAACCTGTGACATTCTTTCTGTGAGACAAGGTGGTCCAACTAGCAAGAAGTTCTAACTGGGACTAAACCTGGACCAGGACCAGACCACGTGTACATCAGGACTAAATTGGACTGGAGAGTTCACCCCAGTGTTCCTGTCTCTGAGTGCGATCCACGGGCCTGGTTCCTCTTCCTCCTCTGTCGTGCCTCAGGTAAGTCTCTGAGTGCGATCCACAGGCCTGGTTCCTCCTCCTCCTCTGTCGTGCCTCAGGTAAGTCTCTGAGTGCGATCCACGGGCCTGGTTCCTCCTCCTCTTCCTCCTCTGTCGTGCCTCAGGTAAGTCTCTGAGTGCGATCCACGGGCCTGGTTCCTCCTCCTCCTCTGTCGTGCCTCAGGTAAGTCTCTGAGTGCGATCCACAGGCCTGGTTCCTCCTCCTCCTCTGTCGTGCCTCAGTTAAGTCTCTGAGTGCGATCCACGGGACTGGTTCCTACTCCTCCTCTGTCGTGCCTCAGGTAAGTCTCTGAGTGCGATCCACAGGCCTGGTTCCTCCTCCTCCTCTGTCATGCCTCAGGTAAGTCTCTGAGTGCGATCCACAGGCCTGGTTCCTCCTCCTCCTCTGTCGTGCCTCAGGTAAGTCTTGAGTGCGATCCACAGGCCTGGTTCCTCCTCCTCCTCTGTCGTGCCTCAGGTAAGTCTCTGAGTGCGATCCACGGGCCTGGTTCCTCCTCCTCTTCCTCCTCTGTCGTGCCTCAGGTAAGTCTCTGAGTGCGATCCACAGGCCTGGTTCCTCCTCCTCCTCTGTCGTGCCTCAGTTAAGTCTCTGAGTGCGATCCACAGGCCTGGTTCCTACTCCTCCTCTGTCGTGCCTCAGGTAAGTCTCTGAGTGTGATCCACAGGCCTGGTTCCTCCTCCTCCTCTGTCGTGCCTCAGGTAAGTCTCTGAGTGCGATCCACAGGCCTGGTTCCTCCTCCTCCTCTGTCGTGCCTCAGGTAAGTCTTGAGTGCGATCCACGGGCCTGGTTCCTCCTCCTCCTCTGTCGTGCCTCAGGTAAGTCTCTGAGTGCGATCCACAGGCCTGGTTCCTCCTCCTCCTCTGTCGTGCCTCAGTTAAGTCTCTGAGTGCGATCCACGGGACTGGTTCCTACTCCTCCTCTGTCGTGCCTCAGGTAAGTCTCTGAGTGCGATCCACAGGCCTGGTTCCTCCTCCTCCTCTGTCATGCCTCAGGTAAGTCTCTGAGTGCGATCCACAGGCCTGGTTCCTCCTCCTCCTCTGTCGTGCCTCAGGTAAGTCTTGAGTGCGATCCACAGGCCTGGTTCCTCCTCCTCCTCTGTCGTGCCTCAGGTAAGTCTCTGAGTGCGATCCACGGGCCTGGTTCCTCCTCCTCTTCCTCCTCTGTCGTGCCTCAGGTAAGTCTCTGAGTGCGATCCACAGGCCTGGTTCCTCCTCCTCCTCTGTCGTGCCTCAGTTAAGTCTCTGAGTGCGATCCACAGGCCTGGTTCCTACTCCTCCTCTGTCGTGCCTCAGGTAAGTCTCTGAGTGTGATCCACAGGCCTGGTTCCTCCTCCTCCTCTGTCGTGCCTCAGGTAAGTCTCTGAGTGCGATCCACAGGCCTGGTTCCTCCTCCTCCTCTGTCGTGCCTCAGGTAAGTCTTGAGTGCGATCCACGGGCCTGGTTCCTCCTCCTCCTCTGTCGTGCCTCAGTTAAGTCTCTGAGTGCGATCCACGGGCCTGGTTCCTCCTCCTCCTCTGTCGTGCCTCAGGTAAGTCTCTGAGTGCGATCCACAGGCCTGGTTCCTCCTCCTCCTCTGTCGTGCCTCAGGTAAGTCTCTGAGTGTGATCCACAGGCCTGGTTCCTCCTCCTCCTCTGTCGTGCCTCAGGTAAGTCTCTGAGTGCGATCCACAGGCCTGGTTCCTCCTCCTCCTCTGTCGTGCCTCAGGTAAGTCTTGAGTGCGATCCACAGGCCTGGTTCCTCCTCCTCCTCTGTCGTGCCTCAGGTAAGTCTCTGAGTGCGATCCACGGGCCTGGTTCCTCCTCCTCTTCCTCCTCTGTCGTGCCTCAGGTAAGTCTCTGAGTGCGATCCACAGGCCTGGTTCCTCCTCCTCCTCTGTCGTGCCTCAGTTAAGTCTCTGAGTGCGATCCACGGGCCTGGTTCCTCCTCCTCCTCTGTCGTGCCTCAGGTAAGTCTCTGAGTGCGATCCACAGGCCTGGTTCCTCCTCCTCCTCTGTCGTGCCTCAGGTAAGTCTCTGAGTGTGATCCACAGGCCTGGTTCCTCCTCCTCCTCTGTCGTGCCTCAGGTAAGTCTCTGAGTGCGATCCACAGGCCTGGTTCCTCCTCCTCCTCTGTCGTGCCTCAGGTAAGTCTTGAGTGCGATCCACAGGCCTGGTTCCTCCTCCTCCTCTGTCGTGCCTCAGGTAAGTCTCTGAGTGCGATCCACGGGCCTGGTTCCTCCTCCTCTTCCTCCTCTGTCGTGCCTCAGGTAAGTCTCTGAGTGCGATCCACAGGCCTGGTTCCTCCTCCTCCTCTGTCGTGCCTCAGTTAAGTCTCTGAGTGCGATCCACGGGGCTGGTTCCTACTCCTCCTCTGTCGTGCCTCAGGTAAGTCTCTGAGTGCGATCCACAGGCCTGGTTCCTCCTCCTCCTCTGTCGTGCCTCAGGTAAGTCTTGAGTGCGATCCACGGGCCTGGTTCCTCCTCCTCCTCTGTCATGCCTCAGTTAAGTCTCTGAGTGCGATCCACAGGCCTGGTTCCTCCTCCTCCTCTGTCGTGCCTCAGGTAAGTCTCTGAGTGCGATCCACAGGCCTGGTTCCTCCTCCTCCTCTGTCGTGCCTCAGGTAAGTCTCTGAGTGCGATCCACAGGCCTGGTTCCTCCTCCTCCTCTGTCGTGCCTCAGGTAAGTCTTGAGTGCGATCCACGGGCCTGGTTCCTCCTCCTCCTCTGTCGTGCCTCAGTTAAGTCTCTGAGTGCGATCCACGGGCCTGGTTCCTCCTCCTCCTCTGTCGTGCCTCAGGTAAGTCTCTGAGTGCGATCCACAGGCCTGGTTCCTCCTCCTCCTCTGTCGTGCCTCAGGTAAGTCTCTGAGTGTGATCCTAAGGCCTGGTTCCTCCTCCTCCTCTGTCGTGCCTCAGGTAAGTCTCTGAGTGCGATCCACGGGCCTGGTTCCTCCTCCTCTTCCTCCTCTGTCGTGCCTCAGGTAAGTCTCTGAGTGCGATCCACAGGCCTGGTTCCTCCTCCTCCTCTGTCGTGCCTCAGGTAAGTCTCTGAGTGCGATCCACAGGCCTGGTTCCTCCTCCTCCTCTGTCGTGCCTCAGGTAAGTCTCTGAGTGCGATCCACGGGCCTGGTTCCTCCTCCTCTTCCTCCTCTGTCGTGCCTCAGGTAAGTCTCTGAGTGCGATCCACAGGCCTGGTTCCTCCTCCTCCTCTGTCATGCCTCAGGTAAGTCTCTGAGTGCGATCCACAGGCCTGGTTCCTCCTCCTCCTCTGTCGTGCCTCAGGTAAGTCTTGAGTGCGATCCACGGGCCTGGTTTCTCCTCCTCCTCTGTCGTGCCTCAGTTAAGTCTCTGAGTGCGATCCACGGGCCTGGTTCCTCCTCCTCCTCTGTCGTGCCTCAGGTAAGTCTCTGAGTGCGATCCACGGGCCTGGTTCCTCCTCCTCCTCTGTCGTGCCTCAGGTAAGTCTCTGAGTGCGATCCACGGGCCTGATTCCTCCTCCTCCTCTGTCGTGCCTCAGGTAAGTCTCTGAGTGCGATCCACGGGCCTGGTTCCTCCTCCTCCTCTGTCGTGCCTCAGGTAAGTCTCTGAGTGCGATCCACGGGCCTGGTTCCTCTTCCTCCTCTGTCGTGCCTCAGGTAAGTCTCTGAGTGCGATCCACAGGCCTGGTTCCTCCTCCTCCTCTGTCGTGCCTCAGTTAAGTCTCTGAGTGCGATCCACAGGCCTGGTTCCTCCTCCTCCTCTGTCGTGCCTCAGGTAAGTCTTGAGTGCGATCCACGGGCCTGGTTCCTCCTCCTCCTCTGTCATGCCTCAGGTAAGTCTCTGAGTGCGATCCACAGGCCTGGTTCCTCCTCCTCCTCTGTCGTGCCTCAGGTAAGTCTCTGAGTGTGATCCACAGGCCTGGTTCCTCCTCCTCCTCTGTCGTGCCTCAGGTAAGTCTCTGAGTGCGATCCACGGGCCTGGTTCCTCCTCCTCTTCCTCCTCTGTCGTGCCTCAGGTAAGTCTCTGAGTGCGATCCACAGGCCTGGTTCCTCCTCCTCCTCGGTCATGCCTCAGTTAAGTCTCTGAGTGCGATCCACGGGCCTGGTTCCTACTCCTCCTCTGTCGTGCCTCAGGTAAGTCTCTGAGTGCGATCCACAGGCCTGGTTCCTCCTCCTCCTCTGTCGTGCCTCAGGTAAGTCTCTGAGTGTGATCCACAGGCCTGGTTCCTCCTCCTCCTCTGTCGTGCCTCAGGTAAGTCTCTGAATGCGATCCACGGGCCTGGTTCCTCCTCCTCTTCCTCCTCTGTCATGCCTCAGGTAAGTCTCTGAGTGCGATCCACAGGCCTGGTTCCTCCTCCTCCTCTGTCGTGCCTCAGGTAAGTCTTGAGTGCGATCCACGGGCCTGGTAACTCCTCCTCCTCTGTCGTGCCTCAGGTAAGTCTCTGAGTGCGATCCACGGGCCTGGTTCCTCCTCCTCCTCTGTCGTGCCTCAGGTAAGTCTCTGAGTGCGATCCACGGGCCTGGTTCCTCCTCCTCCTCTGTCGTGCCTCAGGTAAGTCTCTGAGTGTGATCCACGGGCCTGGTTCCTCCTCCTCTTCCTCCTCTGTCGTGCCTCAGGTAAGTCTCTGAGTGCGATCCACGGGCCTGGTTCCTCCTCCTCCTCTGTCGTGCCTCAGGTAAGTCTCTGAGTGTGATCCACAGGCCTGGTTCCTCCTCCTCCTCTGTCGTGCCTCAGGTAAGTCTCTGAGTGTGATCCACAGGCCTGGTTCCTCCTCCTCCTCTGTCGTGCCTCAGGTAAGTCTCTGAGTGTGATCCACAGGCCTGGTTCCTCCTCCTCCTCTGTCGTGCCTCAGGTAAGTCTCTGAGTGTGATCCACAGGCCTGGTTCCTCCTCCTCCTCTGTCGTGCCTCAGGTAAGTCTCTGAGTGTGATCCACAGGCCTGGTTCCTCCTCCTCCTCTGTCGTGCCTCAGGAAAGTCTCTGAGTGTGATCCACAGGCCTGGTTCCTCCTCCTCCTCTGTCGTGCCTCAGGTAAGTCTCTGAGTGTGATCCACAGGCCTGGTTCCTCCTCCTCCTCTGTCGTGCCTCAGGAAAGTCTCTGAGTGTGATCCACAGGCCTGGTTCCTCCTCCTCCTCTGTCGTGCCTCAGGTAAGTCTCTGAGTGCGATCCACGGGCCTGGTTCCTCCTCCTCTTCCTCCTCTGTCGTGCCTCAGGTAAGTCTCTGAGTGCGATCCACGGGCCTGGTTCCTCCTCCTCCTCTGTCGTGCCTCAGGTAAGTCTCTGAGTGTGATCCACAGGCCTGGTTCCTCCTCCTCCTCTGTCGTGCCTCAGGTAAGTCTCTGAGTGTGATCCACAGGCCTGGTTCCTCCTCCTCCTCTGTCGTGCCTCAGGTAAGTCTCTGAGTGTGATCCACAGGCCTGGTTCCTCCTCCTCTGTCGTGCCTCAGGTAAGTCTCTGAGTGTGATCCACAGGCCTGGTTCCTCCTCCTCCTCTGTCGTGCCTCAGGTAAGTCTCTGAGTGCGATCCACAGGCCTGGTTCCTCCTCCTCCTCTGTCGTGCCTCAGGTAAGTCTTGAGTGCGATCCACGGGCCTGGTTTCTCCTCCTCCTCTGTCGTGCCTCAGGTAAGTCTCTGAGTGCGATCCACGGGCCTGGTTCCTCCTCCTCCTCTGTCGTGCCTCAGGTAAGTCTCTGAGTGCGATCCACGGGCCTGGTTCCTCCTCCTCCTCTGTCGTGCCTCAGGTAAGTCTCTGAGTGCGATCCACGGGCCTGGTTCCTCCTCCTCCTCTGTCGTGCCTCAGGTAAGTCTCTGAGTGCGATCCACGGGCCTGGTTCCTCCTCCTCCTCTGTCGTGCCTCAGGTAAGTCTCTGAGTGCGATCCATGGGCCTGGTTCCTCCTCCTCCTCTGTCGTGCCTCAGGTAAGTCTCTGAGTGCGATCCACGGGCCTGGTTCCTCCTCCTCTTCCTCCTCTGTCGTGCCTCAGGTAAGTCTTGAGTGCGATCCACGGGCCTGGTTTCTCCTCCTCCTCTGTCGTGCCTCAGTTAAGTCTCTGAGTGCGATCCACGGGCCTGGTTCCTCCTCCTCCTCTGTCGTGCCTCAGGTAAGTCTCTGAGTGCGATCCACGGGCCTGGTTCCTCCTCCTCCTCTGTCGTGCCTCAGGTAAGTCTCTGAGTGCGATCCACGGGCCTGATTCCTCCTCCTCCTCTGTCGTGCCTCAGGTAAGTCTCTGAGTGCGATCCACGGGCCTGGTTCCTCCTCCTCCTCTGTCGTGCCTCAGGTAAGTCTCTGAGTGCGATCCACGGGCCTGGTTCCTCTTCCTCCTCTGTCGTGCCTCAGGTAAGTCTCTGAGTGCGATCCACAGGCCTGGTTCCTCCTCCTCCTCTGTCGTGCCTCAGTTAAGTCTCTGAGTGCGATCCACAGGCCTGGTTCCTCCTCCTCCTCTGTCGTGCCTCAGGTAAGTCTTGAGTGCGATCCACGGGCCTGGTTCCTCCTCCTCCTCTGTCATGCCTCAGGTAAGTCTCTGAGTGCGATCCACAGGCCTGGTTCCTCCTCCTCCTCTGTCGTGCCTCAGGTAAGTCTCTGAGTGTGATCCACAGGCCTGGTTCCTCCTCCTCCTCTGTCGTGCCTCAGGTAAGTCTCTGAGTGCGATCCACGGGCCTGGTTCCTCCTCCTCTTCCTCCTCTGTCGTGCCTCAGGTAAGTCTCTGAGTGCGATCCACAGGCCTGGTTCCTCCTCCTCCTCGGTCATGCCTCAGTTAAGTCTCTGAGTGCGATCCACGGGCCTGGTTCCTACTCCTCCTCTGTCGTGCCTCAGGTAAGTCTCTGAGTGCGATCCACAGGCCTGGTTCCTCCTCCTCCTCTGTCGTGCCTCAGGTAAGTCTCTGAGTGTGATCCACAGGCCTGGTTCCTCCTCCTCCTCTGTCGTGCCTCAGGTAAGTCTCTGAATGCGATCCACGGGCCTGGTTCCTCCTCCTCTTCCTCCTCTGTCATGCCTCAGGTAAGTCTCTGAGTGCGATCCACAGGCCTGGTTCCTCCTCCTCCTCTGTCGTGCCTCAGGTAAGTCTTGAGTGCGATCCACGGGCCTGGTAACTCCTCCTCCTCTGTCGTGCCTCAGGTAAGTCTCTGAGTGCGATCCACGGGCCTGGTTCCTCCTCCTCCTCTGTCGTGCCTCAGGTAAGTCTCTGAGTGCGATCCACGGGCCTGGTTCCTCCTCCTCCTCTGTCGTGCCTCAGGTAAGTCTCTGAGTGTGATCCACGGGCCTGGTTCCTCCTCCTCTTCCTCCTCTGTCGTGCCTCAGGTAAGTCTCTGAGTGCGATCCACGGGCCTGGTTCCTCCTCCTCCTCTGTCGTGCCTCAGGTAAGTCTCTGAGTGTGATCCACAGGCCTGGTTCCTCCTCCTCCTCTGTCGTGCCTCAGGTAAGTCTCTGAGTGTGATCCACAGGCCTGGTTCCTCCTCCTCCTCTGTCGTGCCTCAGGTAAGTCTCTGAGTGTGATCCACAGGCCTGGTTCCTCCTCCTCCTCTGTCGTGCCTCAGGTAAGTCTCTGAGTGTGATCCACAGGCCTGGTTCCTCCTCCTCCTCTGTCGTGCCTCAGGTAAGTCTCTGAGTGTGATCCACAGGCCTGGTTCCTCCTCCTCCTCTGTCGTGCCTCAGGAAAGTCTCTGAGTGTGATCCACAGGCCTGGTTCCTCCTCCTCCTCTGTCGTGCCTCAGGTAAGTCTCTGAGTGTGATCCACAGGCCTGGTTCCTCCTCCTCCTCTGTCGTGCCTCAGGAAAGTCTCTGAGTGTGATCCACAGGCCTGGTTCCTCCTCCTCCTCTGTCGTGCCTCAGGTAAGTCTCTGAGTGCGATCCACGGGCCTGGTTCCTCCTCCTCTTCCTCCTCTGTCGTGCCTCAGGTAAGTCTCTGAGTGCGATCCACGGGCCTGGTTCCTCCTCCTCCTCTGTCGTGCCTCAGGTAAGTCTCTGAGTGTGATCCACAGGCCTGGTTCCTCCTCCTCCTCTGTCGTGCCTCAGGTAAGTCTCTGAGTGTGATCCACAGGCCTGGTTCCTCCTCCTCCTCTGTCGTGCCTCAGGTAAGTCTCTGAGTGTGATCCACAGGCCTGGTTCCTCCTCCTCTGTCGTGCCTCAGGTAAGTCTCTGAGTGTGATCCACAGGCCTGGTTCCTCCTCCTCCTCTGTCGTGCCTCAGGTAAGTCTCTGAGTGCGATCCACAGGCCTGGTTCCTCCTCCTCCTCTGTCGTGCCTCAGGTAAGTCTTGAGTGCGATCCACGGGCCTGGTTTCTCCTCCTCCTCTGTCGTGCCTCAGGTAAGTCTCTGAGTGCGATCCACGGGCCTGGTTCCTCCTCCTCCTCTGTCGTGCCTCAGGTAAGTCTCTGAGTGCGATCCACGGGCCTGGTTCCTCCTCCTCCTCTGTCGTGCCTCAGGTAAGTCTCTGAGTGCGATCCACGGGCCTGGTTCCTCCTCCTCCTCTGTCGTGCCTCAGGTAAGTCTCTGAGTGCGATCCACGGGCCTGGTTCCTCCTCCTCCTCTGTCGTGCCTCAGGTAAGTCTCTGAGTGCGATCCATGGGCCTGGTTCCTCCTCCTCCTCTGTCGTGCCTCAGGTAAGTCTCTGAGTGCGATCCACGGGCCTGGTTCCTCCTCCTCTTCCTCCTCTGTCGTGCCTCAGGTAAGTCTCTGAGTGCGATCCACAGGCCTGGTTCCTCCTCCTCCTCTGTCGTGCCTCAGGTAAGTCTCTGAGTGCGATCCACAGGCCTGGTTCCTCCTCCTCCTCTGTCGTGCCTCAGGTAAGTCTCTGAGTGCGATCCACAGGCCTGGTTCCTCCTCCTCCTCTGTCGTGCCTCAGGTAAGTCTTGAGTGCGATCCACGGGCCTGGTTTCTCCTCCTCCTCTGTCGTGCCTCAGTTAAGTCTCTGAGTGCGATCCACGGGCCTGGTTCCTCCTCCTCCTCTGTCGTGCCTCAGGTAAGTCTCTGAGTGCGATCCACGGGCCTGGTTCCTCCTCCTCCTCTGTCGTGCCTCAGGTAAGTCTCTGAGTGTGATCCACGGGCCTGATTCCTCCTCCTCCTCTGTCGTGCCTCAGGTAAGTCTCTGAGTGCGATCCACGGGCCTGGTTCCTCCTCCTCCTCTGTCGTGCCTCAGGTAAGTCTCTGAGTGCGATCCACGGGCCTGGTTCCTCTTCCTCCTCTGTCGTGCCTCAGGTAAGTCTCTGAGTGCGATCCACAGGCCTGGTTCCTCCTCCTCCTCTGTCGTGCCTCAGTTAAGTCTCTGAGTGCGATCCACAGGCCTGGTTCCTCCTCCTCCTCTGTCGTGCCTCAGGTAAGTCTTGAGTGCGATCCACGGGCCTGGTTCCTCCTCCTCCTCTGTCATGCCTCAGGTAAGTCTCTGAGTGCGATCCACAGGCCTGGTTCCTCCTCCTCCTCTGTCGTGCCTCAGGTAAGTCTCTGAGTGTGATCCACAGGCCTGGTTCCTCCTCCTCCTCTGTCGTGCCTCAGGTAAGTCTCTGAGTGCGATCCACGGGCCTGGTTCCTCCTCCTCTTCCTCCTCTGTCGTGCCTCAGGTAAGTCTCTGAGTGCGATCCACAGGCCTGGTTCCTCCTCCTCCTCGGTCATGCCTCAGTTAAGTCTCTGAGTGCGATCCACGGGCCTGGTTCCTACTCCTCCTCTGTCGTGCCTCAGGTAAGTCTCTGAGTGCGATCCACAGGCCTGGTTCCTCCTCCTCCTCTGTCGTGCCTCAGGTAAGTCTCTGAGTGTGATCCACAGGCCTGGTTCCTCCTCCTCCTCTGTCGTGCCTCAGGTAAGTCTCTGAATGCGATCCACGGGCCTGGTTCCTCCTCCTCTTCCTCCTCTGTCATGCCTCAGGTAAGTCTCTGAGTGCGATCCACAGGCCTGGTTCCTCCTCCTCCTCTGTCGTGCCTCAGGTAAGTCTTGAGTGCGATCCACGGGCCTGGTAACTCCTCCTCCTCTGTCGTGCCTCAGGTAAGTCTCTGAGTGCGATCCACGGGCCTGGTTCCTCCTCCTCCTCTGTCGTGCCTCAGGTAAGTCTCTGAGTGCGATCCACAGGCCTGGTTCCTCCTCCTCCTCTGTCGTGCCTCAGGTAAGTCTCTGAGTGTGATCCACGGGCCTGGTTCCTCCTCCTCTTCCTCCTCTGTCGTGCCTCAGGTAAGTCTCTGAGTGCGATCCACGGGCCTGGTTCCTCCTCCTCCTCTGTCGTGCCTCAGGTAAGTCTCTGAGTGTGATCCACAGGCCTGGTTCCTCCTCCTCCTCTGTCGTGCCTCAGGTAAGTCTCTGAGTGTGATCCACAGGCCTGGTTCCTCCTCCTCCTCTGTCGTGCCTCAGGTAAGTCTCTGAGTGTGATCCACAGGCCTGGTTCCTCCTCCTCCTCTGTCGTGCCTCAGGTAAGTCTCTGAGTGTGATCCACAGGCCTGGTTCCTCCTCCTCCTCTGTCGTGCCTCAGGTAAGTCTCTGAGTGTGATCCACAGGCCTGGTTCCTCCTCCTCCTCTGTCGTGCCTCAGGAAAGTCTCTGAGTGTGATCCACAGGCCTGGTTCCTCCTCCTCCTCTGTCGTGCCTCAGGTAAGTCTCTGAGTGTGATCCACAGGCCTGGTTCCTCCTCCTCCTCTGTCGTGCCTCAGGAAAGTCTCTGAGTGTGATCCACAGGCCTGGTTCCTCCTCCTCCTCTGTCGTGCCTCAGGTAAGTCTCTGAGTGCGATCCACGGGCCTGGTTCCTCCTCCTCTTCCTCCTCTGTCGTGCCTCAGGTAAGTCTCTGAGTGCGATCCACGGGCCTGGTTCCTCCTCCTCCTCTGTCGTGCCTCAGGTAAGTCTCTGAGTGTGATCCACAGGCCTGGTTCCTCCTCCTCCTCTGTCGTGCCTTAGGTAAGTCTCTGAGTGTGATCCACAGGCCTGGTTCCTCCTCCTCCTCTGTCGTGCCTCAGGTAAGTCTCTGAGTGTGATCCACAGGCCTGGTTCCTCCTCCTCTGTCGTGCCTCAGGTAAGTCTCTGAGTGTGATCCACAGGCCTGGTTCCTCCTCCTCCTCTGTCGTGCCTCAGGTAAGTCTCTGAGTGCGATCCACAGGCCTGGTTCCTCCTCCTCCTCTGTCGTGCCTCAGGTAAGTCTTGAGTGCGATCCACGGGCCTGGTTTCTCCTCCTCCTCTGTCGTGCCTCAGGTAAGTCTCTGAGTGCGATCCACGGGCCTGGTTCCTCCTCCTCCTCTGTCGTGCCTCAGGTAAGTCTCTGAGTGCGATCCACGGGCCTGGTTCCTCCTCCTCCTCTGTCGTGCCTCAGGTAAGTCTCTGAGTGCGATCCACGGGCCTGGTTCCTCCTCCTCCTCTGTCGTGCCTCAGGTAAGTCTCTGAGTGCGATCCACGGGCCTGGTTCCTCCTCCTCCTCTGTCGTGCCTCAGGTAAGTCTCTGAGTGCGATCCACGGGCCTGGTTCCTCCTCCTCCTCTGTCGTGCCTCAGGTAAGTCTCTGAGTGCGATCCACGGGCCTGGTTCCTCCTCCTCTTCCTCCTCTGTCGTGCCTCAGGTAAGTCTCTGAGTGCGATCCACAGGCCTGGTTCCTCCTCCTCCTCTGTCGTGCCTCAGGTAAGTCTCTGAGTGCGATCCACAGGCCTGGTTCCTCCTCCTCCTCTGTCGTGCCTCAGGTAAGTCTCTGAGTGCGATCCACAGGCCTGGTTCCTCCTCCTCCTCTGTCGTGCCTCAGGTAAGTCTTGAGTGCGATCCACGGGCCTGGTTTCTCCTCCTCCTCTGTCGTGCCTCAGTTAAGTCTCTGAGTGCGATCCACGGGCCTGGTTCCTCCTCCTCCTCTGTCGTGCCTCAGGTAAGTCTCTGAGTGCGATCCACGGGCCTGGTTCCTCCTCCTCCTCTGTCGTGCCTCAGGTAAGTCTCTGAGTGTGATCCACGGGCCTGGTTCCTCCTCCTCCTCTGTCGTGCCTCAGGTAAGTCTCTGAGTGCGATCCACGGGCCTGGTTCCTCCTCCTCCTCTGTCGTGCCTCAGGTAAGTCTCTGAGTGCGATCCACGGGCCTGGTTCCTCTTCCTCCTCTGTCGTGCCTCAGGTAAGTCTCTGAGTGCGATCCACAGGCCTGGTTCCTCCTCCTCCTCTGTCGTGCCTCAGTTAAGTCTCTGAGTGCGATCCACAGGCCTGGTTCCTCCTCCTCCTCTGTCGTGCCTCAGGTAAGTCTTGAGTGCGATCCACGGGCCTGGTTCCTCCTCCTCCTCTGTCATGCCTCAGGTAAGTCTCTGAGTGCGATCCACAGGCCTGGTTCCTCCTCCTCCTCTGTCGTGCCTCAGGTAAGTCTCTGAGTGTGATCCACAGGCCTGGTTCCTCCTCCTCCTCTGTCGTGCCTCAGGTAAGTCTCTGAGTGCGATCCACGGGCCTGGTTCCTCCTCCTCTTCCTCCTCTGTCGTGCCTCAGGTAAGTCTCTGAGTGCGATCCACAGGCCTGGTTCCTCCTCCTCCTCGGTCATGCCTCAGTTAAGTCTCTGAGTGCGATCCACGGGCCTGGTTCCTACTCCTCCTCTGTCGTGCCTCAGGTAAGTCTCTGAGTGCGATCCACGGGCCTGGTTCCTCCTCCTCCTCTGTCGTGCCTCAGGTAAGTCTCTGAGTGTGATCCACAGGCCTGGTTCCTCCTCCTCCTCTGTCGTGCCTCAGGTAAGTCTCTGAATGCGATCCACGGGCCTGGTTCCTCCTCCTCTTCCTCCTCTGTCATGCCTCAGGTAAGTCTCTGAGTGCGATCCACAGGCCTGGTTCCTCCTCCTCCTCTGTCGTGCCTCAGGTAAGTCTTGAGTGCGATCCACGGGCCTGGTAACTCCTCCTCCTCTGTCGTGCCTCAGGTAAGTCTCTGAGTGCGATCCACGGGCCTGGTTCCTCCTCCTCCTCTGTCGTGCCTCAGGTAAGTCTCTGAGTGCGATCCACAGGCCTGGTTCCTCCTCCTCCTCTGTCGTGCCTCAGGTAAGTCTCTGAGTGTGATCCACGGGCCTGGTTCCTCCTCCTCTTCCTACTCTGTCGTGCCTCAGGTAAGTCTCTGAGTGCGATCCACGGGCCTGGTTCCTCCTCCTCCTCTGTCGTGCCTCAGGTAAGTCTCTGAGTGTGATCCACAGGCCTGGTTCCTCCTCCTCCTCTGTCGTGCCTCAGGTAAGTCTCTGAGTGTGATCCACAGGCCTGGTTCCTCCTCCTCCTCTGTCGTGCCTCAGGTAAGTCTCTGAGTGTGATCCACAGGCCTGGTTCCTCCTCCTCCTCTTTCGTGCCTCAGGTAAGTCTCTGAGTGTGATCCACAGGCCTGGTTCCTCCTCCTCCTCTGTCGTGCCTCAGGTAAGTCTCTGAGTGTGATCCACAGGCCTGGTTCCTCCTCCTCCTCTGTCGTGCCTCAGGAAAGTCTCTGAGTGTGATCCACAGGCCTGGTTCCTCCTCCTCCTCTGTCGTGCCTCAGGTAAGTCTCTGAGTGTGATCCACAGGCCTGGTTCCTCCTCCTCCTCTGTCGTGCCTCAGGAAAGTCTCTGAGTGTGATCCACAGGCCTGGTTCCTCCTCCTCCTCTGTCGTGCCTCAGGTAAGTCTCTGAGTGCGATCCACGGGCCTGGTTCCTCCTCCTCTTCCTCCTCTGTCGTGCCTCAGGTAAGTCTCTGAGTGCGATCCACGGGCCTGGTTCCTCCTCCTCCTCTGTCGTGCCTCAGGTAAGTCTCTGAGTGTGATCCACAGGCCTGGTTCCTCCTCCTCCTCTGTCGTGCCTCAGGTAAGTCTCTGAGTGTGATCCACAGGCCTGGTTCCTCCTCCTCCTCTGTCGTGCCTCAGGTAAGTCTCTGAGTGTGATCCACAGGCCTGGTTCCTCCTCCTCTGTCGTGCCTCAGGTAAGTCTCTGAGTGTGATCCACAGGCCTGGTTCCTCCTCCTCCTCTGTCGTGCCTCAGGTAAGTCTCTGAGTGCGATTCACAGGCCTGGTTCCTCCTCCTCCTCTGTCGTGCCTCAGGTAAGTCTCTGAGTGCGATCCACGGGCCTGGTTTCTCCTCCTCCTCTGTCGTGCCTCAGGTAAGTCTCTGAGTGCGATCCACGGGCCTGGTTCCTCCTCCTCCTCTGTCGTGCCTCAGGTAAGTCTCTGAGTGCGATCCAAAGGCCTGGTTCCTCCTCCTCCTCTGTCGTGCCTCAGGTAAGTCTTGAGTGCGATCCACGGGCCTGGTTTCTCCTCCTCCTCTGTCGTGCCTCAGGTAAGTCTCTGAGTGCGATCCACGGGCCTGGTTCCTCCTCCTCCTCTGTCGTGCCTCAGGTAAGTCTCTGAGTGCGATCCACGGGCCTGGTTCCTCCTCCTCCTCTGTCGTGCCTCAGGTAAGTCTCTGAGTGCGATCCACGGGCCTGGTTCCTCCTCCTCCTCTGTCGTGCCTCAGGTAAGTCTCTGAGTGCGATCCACGGGCCTGGTTCCTCCTCCTCCTCTGTCGTGCCTCAGGTAAGTCTCTGAGTGCGATCCACGGGCCTGGTTCCTCCTCCTCCTCTGTCGTGCCTCAGGTAAGTCTCTGAGTGCGATCCACGGGCCTGGTTCCTCCTCCTCTTCCTCCTCTGTCGTGCCTCAGGTAAGTCTCTGAGTGCGATCCACAGGCCTGGTTCCTCCTCCTCCTCTGTCGTGCCTCAGGTAAGTCTCTGAGTGCGATCCACAGGCCTGGTTCCTCCTCCTCCTCTGTCGTGCCTCAGGTAAGTCTCTGAGTGTGATCCACGGGCCTGGTTCCTCCTCCTCTTCCTACTCTGTCGTGCCTCAGGTAAGTCTCTGAGTGCGATCCACGGGCCTGGTTCCTCCTCCTCCTCTGTCGTGCCTCAGGTAAGTCTCTGAGTGTGATCCACAGGCCTGGTTCCTCCTCCTCCTCTGTCGTGCCTCAGGTAAGTCTCTGAGTGTGATCCACAGGCCTGGTTCCTCCTCCTCCTCTGTCGTGCCTCAGGTAAGTCTCTGAGTGTGATCCACAGGCCTGGTTCCTCCTCCTCCTCTTTCGTGCCTCAGGTAAGTCTCTGAGTGTGATCCACAGGCCTGGTTCCTCCTCCTCCTCTGTCGTGCCTCAGGTAAGTCTCTGAGTGTGATCCACAGGCCTGGTTCCTCCTCCTCCTCTGTCGTGCCTCAGGAAAGTCTCTGAGTGTGATCCACAGGCCTGGTTCCTCCTCCTCCTCTGTCGTGCCTCAGGTAAGTCTCTGAGTGTGATCCACAGGCCTGGTTCCTCCTCCTCCTCTGTCGTGCCTCAGGAAAGTCTCTGAGTGTGATCCACAGGCCTGGTTCCTCCTCCTCCTCTGTCGTGCCTCAGGTAAGTCTCTGAGTGCGATCCACGGGCCTGGTTCCTCCTCCTCTTCCTCCTCTGTCGTGCCTCAGGTAAGTCTCTGAGTGCGATCCACGGGCCTGGTTCCTCCTCCTCCTCTGTCGTGCCTCAGGTAAGTCTCTGAGTGTGATCCACAGGCCTGGTTCCTCCTCCTCCTCTGTCGTGCCTCAGGTAAGTCTCTGAGTGTGATCCACAGGCCTGGTTCCTCCTCCTCCTCTGTCGTGCCTCAGGTAAGTCTCTGAGTGTGATCCACAGGCCTGGTTCCTCCTCCTCTGTCGTGCCTCAGGTAAGTCTCTGAGTGTGATCCACAGGCCTGGTTCCTCCTCCTCCTCTGTCGTGCCTCAGGTAAGTCTCTGAGTGCGATTCACAGGCCTGGTTCCTCCTCCTCCTCTGTCGTGCCTCAGGTAAGTCTCTGAGTGCGATCCACGGGCCTGGTTTCTCCTCCTCCTCTGTCGTGCCTCAGGTAAGTCTCTGAGTGCGATCCACGGGCCTGGTTCCTCCTCCTCCTCTGTCGTGCCTCAGGTAAGTCTCTGAGTGCGATCCAAAGGCCTGGTTCCTCCTCCTCCTCTGTCGTGCCTCAGGTAAGTCTTGAGTGCGATCCACGGGCCTGGTTTCTCCTCCTCCTCTGTCGTGCCTCAGGTAAGTCTCTGAGTGCGATCCACGGGCCTGGTTCCTCCTCCTCCTCTGTCGTGCCTCAGGTAAGTCTCTGAGTGCGATCCACGGGCCTGGTTCCTCCTCCTCCTCTGTCGTGCCTCAGGTAAGTCTCTGAGTGCGATCCACGGGCCTGGTTCCTCCTCCTCCTCTGTCGTGCCTCAGGTAAGTCTCTGAGTGCGATCCACGGGCCTGGTTCCTCCTCCTCCTCTGTCGTGCCTCAGGTAAGTCTCTGAGTGCGATCCACGGGCCTGGTTCCTCCTCCTCCTCTGTCGTGCCTCAGGTAAGTCTCTGAGTGCGATCCACGGGCCTGGTTCCTCCTCCTCTTCCTCCTCTGTCGTGCCTCAGGTAAGTCTCTGAGTGCGATCCACAGGCCTGGTTCCTCCTCCTCCTCTGTCGTGCCTCAGTTAAGTCTCTGAGTGCGATCCACGGGCCTGGTTCCTACTCCTCCTCTGTCGTGCCTCAGGTAAGTCTCTGAGTGCGATCCACAGGCCTGGTTCCTCCTCCTCCTCTGTCGTGCCTCAGGTAAGTCTCTGAGTGCGATCCACAGGCCTGGTTCCTCCTCCTCCTCTGTCGTGCCTCAGGTAAGTCTCTGAGTGCGATCCACAGGCCTGGTTCCTCCTCCTCCTCTGTCGTGCCTCAGGTAAGTCTTGAGTGCGATCCACGGGCCTGGTTCCTCCTCCTCCTCTGTCATGCCTCAGGTAAGTCTCTGAGTGCGATCCACAGGCCTGGTTCCTCCTCCTCCTCTGTCGTGCCTCAGGTAAGTCTCTGAGTGTGATCCACAGGCCTGGTTCCTCCTCCTCCTCTGTCGTGCCTCAGGTAAGTCTCTGAGTGTGATCCACAGGCCTGGTTCCTCCTCCTCCTCTGTCGTGCCTCAGGTAAGTCTCTGAGTGCGATCCACGGGCCTGGTTCCTCCTCCTCTTCCTCCTCTGTCGTGCCTCAGGTAAGTCTCTGAGTGCGATCCACAGGCCTGGTTCCTCCTCCTCCTCGGTCATGCCTCAGTTAAGTCTCTGAGTGCGATCCACGGGCCTGGTTCCTACTCCTCCTCTGTCGTGCCTCAGGTAAGTCTCTGAGTGCGATCCACAGGCCTGGTTCCTCCTCCTCCTCTGTCGTGCCTCAGGTAAGTCTCTGAGTGTGATCCACAGGCCTGGTTCCTCCTCCTCCTCTGTCGTGCCTCAGGTAAGTCTTGAGTGCGATCCACGGGCCTGGTAACTCCTCCTCCTCTGTCGTGCCTCAGGTAAGTCTCTGAGTGCGATCCACGGGCCTGGTTCCTCCTCCTCCTCTGTCGTGCCTCAGGTAAGTCTCTGAGTGCGATCCACGGGCCTGGTTCCTCCTCCTCCTCTGTCGTGCCTCAGGTAAGTCTCTGAGTGTGATCCACAGGCCTGGTTCCGCCTCCTCAGCTGTCGTGCCTCAGGTAAGTCTCTGAGTGCGATCCACGGGCCTGGTTCCTCCTCCTCTTCCTCCTCTGTCGTGCCTCAGGTAAGTCTCTGAGTGCGATCCACGGGCCTGGTTCCTCCTCCTCCTCTGTCGTGCCTCAGGTAAGTCTCTGAGTGTGATCCACAGGCCTGGTTCCTCCTCCTCCTCTGTCGTGCCTCAGGTAAGTCTCTGAGTGTGATCCACAGGCCTGGTTCCTCCTCCTCCGCTCGGGCTTGTCATCTGTCATTACGCGAGGCGGCCTGGAGAATGATTCTGGCAGACAGCTCGGGCTTACTATCAGGGGGGCGCCCGACGTAAACACGCCGCCGGGCAAACGAGGAGGATGATGACCACTACTTTACAAGGGATTTGCTGGAGATTGTATTGCGTTGCATTGTGTGGGTGGGTGCAGACACAGGCATTAGATTTGGGTGAATTTAACAGCAAGTGAAAAGGGAAAGGAGTTCTGAACTGCTTGATGAAATCCTGTGTGTCGCTGTAAACCTTCAAGTCAGTGCGGTATTGTTATCAAAAAGCGTTGCTAAACTGAGATATTTCGTTTGGACTAAGAGAATATGCATAAAGCTGGTGGGCACAGCATAAACAGTGACTTCACTCTTATCCAGTTTGGGACGTGGAGACGTTTGTAGTAAATTCATGAACCACAACAGCTTAACTACAACCCCCGAGACCCAGCAGCTCATCTGGTTCTTCCACAGAGTATTTGTGTACTTCATGTTACTGTAAATTACTGTTGCACATGTGACCAAGACCTCTATTTTAAGCCCATAGGGACGTCACGATACCAAATGTCAGCGTTACGATTCGGAAAAAACATCAAGATTTAACGATTATTCACGATTGATGAGATCGTGACTAGACAATAGTGAAATCTTTCATTTTTGTTCATTCCCGTTGTCAATGTTCCTCAAGTTTGTGACCACTTTCCACTTTAAATATGACAAAAACAGCTATTAAGGTCTATTTTTTGGGCCCCGATTAAACTAAAAAGACTTAATTTTGCGTTCATTATACATCTGTTGTTATTTTTTGGTTCTCACGATTATATTGGGACCTGAATACTGTATTTTCCGGACTATAAGTCGCACCAGCCAAAAAATGCATAATAGAGAAGAAAAAAAGATATATAAGTCGCACCGGAGTATAAGTATACAAGTATAAATATAAGTATAAGTCGCAACCCGGCCAAAACTATGAAAAAAGGTGCGACTTATAGTCCGGAAAATACGGTGATCACGATTATCGATGATCCTAATACTCTTGAAAACCCTACAAGCCGTGTATAATCTATTGTACTGAACTGTGAAGTATCCCATGATTCCCAGAACATACGACCGACCGAACAGCGCTTTAAAACACATCAAGCACATTTGCAATTCATTCAGTTCTCGGTGTGTCTTTGTGTGTGTGTACGCCCCAGGGCAGACTGACACAGACTTGCCAGCTACTGTTCCAGTCCCGTCAGACACACAACCGCATTAACATCAATAAACATCAACATTACAAACGCCGCGGTGGATAAAGCGTCGTGCTCAAGGACGCAACGAGAGGCAGGGCGCGGTCTACTGTGCAGCTCAACGTTCAGCGCCACATCAATACACGCCTTGTTTGTAAAAAAAAAAAGTGTGGGCACATACGGTTTGGTTATTGCGCAGAACGGCATGAGGAGGTGCGATCGCAGGTACGGGCTTTTCAGTCACGCACACGGCTCGCTTAAAACCCGCTAAAGCTCATCGAGTAAGATTAGTTTTCGCACGCCATCGTTTTAGAATTAACCAGATAAGGTGATATTTATGCCCTTTTTTGGTTAATTGTTCGGTCCATTTACTGTATGTTCTGTGCTGGACATTTACAAGCCAATTTTTGCACATTTATTGTTAAAATCATCTGAATATTGTTCTTGAGGTAATACAGAAATTGAATAAATCAATCAATCAATGGCACTTACTATAATTTTTTATATATATTTTTTAATACAAATAATAATAGTTTTAAATATTTTAGTTTTTCAAATATATTGTATGTTTAATTCATGTAAATAGCTTTAATTAATCATATTTAGGATCAACTTAAAATTGTTACATGGAAAAGGTGACATTATATGGAATGTACTACTATTTCTGCAGCAAAAAAAGCAAAAACAAAGTAATAGAGGACAAGGATGGAGCCGACTGTCGAGGACTGGATTGAAATAACCAATTTACAAAAAGGGGGACAAAATTGACTGATTTGCCAAGCATTGGGACAAATGGGACAGATACATGTGCTTGACTGTCTATAATTGGACTACTCGTGCCTCCCATTGGAGAACTGCTGCATGAGCGATTGCCTTTCAGTCAGCGGCTTCTCATTTCTGAAACGACTGAGTGGAAAGACGAATCCCGTGGTCATGGAGAATAGGGCCCTCACGACTCGACAACGCGATACATGGCTCGCGATACGATAATATCACGATTTTGCGATACATGCGATAATCGATATATTGCTCATGATATTCTACAATCTATAATATATTTTAAAGAACCCAATACATTTCAGCTAATTTTTTCTCTGTAAAACAAGATTCACAAACTAGGAACTTTCTTTGGTGAAAAGGTGCAACATGAAAAAACAATATAATAAAAATAATAATAATATGGCATGAATAAAAAACTAAATAAGATTAAAAAAAAATGTATTCTAAAGTTTATTCCTTATCTTGTACTAGTAAACCTTTTTTGTTTTTTTTAAAATCATCAAAATAGTCAAAATGTCAAATGTTTGCGTAAACAAGTTTCCTTTCTTTAAAAAAACAACAAAATTGCAGCACGGTCACAAAATAATTTTACCAGAAATTACTCAAGACGATATATCGATACAGCAGCCCACGATATTGATACTGTATCGCCACATTTAGTATCACAATATATCGATATTTTGGCACACTGTTTGAGAAAGATCAAAACATTGGCATCGAGCAGAGAAAACATCTAAGCAGAAGCAGAAACTAATCTACAGCAGATCTGAGCTGTGTTTGTAGAAATATACTTTCCTTTTTTCACATCCTCACTCTCTGCGTCTTATTCCGTTTGTTTTGAAGATTTTTAACATAAGGTGACGTAATGCTTTTATTCAAGGTCATCGTCCAATACAGTTAAGAGGTACTTGAGTGGCATAATTTGTCCTCTTACAGTGGCTTCCCCTGCGCCGCTGGCTGTAAATAGACCGGCGTTTAGAGAGCGAGTCAAAACACGGAGTGAACCTGCACCTGAACGTCCCAGCGCCGGGTCTGTGTACGGCAAGAGAGCGAGGGGATAATGAGTGCGGGATATCAGGGGAGCGGTGACCCAGGACGGGCAGTCGCACACACACAACACAAACACACACACACACAGACCTACACAAACAGCCTGTGGACGCCGCAAATCTGCTCTACGATTCCAGTCCTTGCACCGTTGACCTCATTAAGGTTATTTTATCACGGTACTATTTCTTGGATGCGCAGTTGTGGCTTAGGTTTTACGAGGAGAAAACAGCGAGCACTGGGTTGTGTTCCCGTGGCGCCCCAGTATTTGTCAATCCCCGTCGTTCATAACCGAGCTCGGACGCTTCTTAATGAAACTGCTCCATTTCCTTCGCCGGATGCATTTGTTCCACTCTTTTAAAATCGTCAAACAGCGGTTAAGCTCGAAGTGACGTATGACACGTTTTTTTTTATGTTCTAATGTTGACTTTATTTGGTGTGTTTATACCTGTTGTACATATAAATTATAGTTTTACACCAATCGAGCAGGTATTTGTGGAGAAAACGGTGAAAAATCTGAAGAAAAGGACAGGACGTGACATCACAAAGGGACTCTCATTCCAGTCAAAGTTTATGCATAATTTACACACAAAAAAACAACCTGTTTGACCCTTTAAACCTGAATTCAACAAAATAAAGTCGCTCACATATATTTTTATTTGTCAAATTAAACAAATTGTGACATTAGATGTGTTTTGGCCCAGTGTTTTCTGGGTAATTTCCTAGTGTGATGTCATCCAATACAATCAGGAAGTGAAATTATAAACCTAAAAAGATCTTCTGAGATAACATTAAGGAACTTTCAACAAAATTTTGCAAAATTCAAAATATATTTATCTAAACTGCATTTTAGTGCAATGAGTGGTCCGACCTATAGGGGGCACTTTACAGGACTTGCCACCCAACCGACCACGAGCAGCACTTTCTTTACTTGGTTATAAGCTGTGATGATTGACGCTTTTGAGAATTGTGTGCCGTTTGCTCGTGCTCACCTGCCCAGGGACTGCAGATGGAATTGAGCTTTTGTCAAATCTGGTGCAAAGATGAATGTGTTTGTTCACGGTCCCTGACAAATAAACCATAAACTAAACTAAACTGTATTAATTACCTGGTTTATGGTTAATCCCTCTGTAATTACTGAGTCTATCCACATGAAACGGAAAATGGACACAAAGTTCAACATCTTCGGAAAATATAAATAGAATAAATATAAAATAAATATAAAAATATAAAATAAATATAAAATAAATATAAAATAAATATAAAATAAATAAAATAAATAAAATAAATAAAATAAATAAAATAAATAAAATAAATAAAATAAATAAAATAAATAAAATAAATAAAAATAAATAAAAATAAAAATAAATACATTAATACTGGTGTTGTTTTCAGGTTTATTTTTGTCAGTTTTATTTAGTTCCATTTAGTTTTTGTGTATGAATGTCAAGTGTGAGGTGGAAAGAAAAGACAGATTTTTGTTTGGTTGGTTGTTTTCTGATTGTATTGTTGTGGTATTTTCATTTTGGTAATATTTTGGTAATATTTTATTGTCGTTAATAAAAAATAAAAAGGTTTTAACCTTTTTCCCTAACTAACAGAATAAAAACCTAGTGACCCACTTTATGAAATTAGTTACCTTGTACGGGTCAGTCCTTGTCTCGTGTTGCATGAGAAAGTCTGAAAAGTCCCAGGAAAAGGGGTTCGTTTTTTTTTATTTTTTTACTTAAAAGGTGGTATGGACGATTTTTTTCAGCAAATTTTGTATCATATTTCCTCGTGGCGTGGATAAATCATTTGTCCTGCCACGTATCAATCATAAAACGCACCTACCGCTCACCTGCAGCCGCGTGCGGTTCGTCCCCACGTTTCCGCGTGCCTAAGCGTATGGATCTATCATAATATAGTTCCCTCAATGTACAGGGCAAAATGAAGACGGAGAAAGACAGTTCGAGCTGACGCAGAAGTGGACAGAAATCTACGGGAGACGAGCGATGCAATGCGCTCCGTTGCGCTAATAAACAAAAGCACGTGTGTGTTGTATCAGTCCGCACGGGGGAGTGCACATGCGCACTTCCGCCTGCGTTCTCAAATCGCCGAAAAATCGTCCATACCGCCTTTAATTATTTCTGCCACAAACAAAAACACAAGTCGTATTTAACATAGGCGTACAGAAAGAAAGTGATGTTAACGCACATTAGTCTATAATAGTCAAATAAAGCTTTATTTATAGGCAGAGAAGAGAGTTGAAAAAGACTTTCAGCATTAACAGTTTGGAGAATAAGTGGGTGTTTTATATGTATTTGGAGGGACTAGACTACGCTGCACATTTTAGAACCAATGGTACAAACAAACACAAGTGAAGGTGTTTTTGTCAAATGTGTTGCATAACACAAGTTTCCTTTCTCTGACCGAGCAACAAAATTGTATTGCTGTGTTTTTGTCAAATAAACCATAAAACACTCTTGGCATTAAATCAATACAGCAGACCACAATATATATAACATTAGCATCACAATATATATCAATATTCAGATATTTTAGCAAATCCCTAGCATCCAGCATGAAAACAGAATCAACAAAATCACAAAATAAGCGGTTTACTGACATTAACAATTAATTAAACATGTGTAAATGCATTTATATTAAAGATTCACACCATTATTCAAGTAATTCTTTTAAGACATATTAAAGTGCGACTCCTACTTGAGCACATTAACTGCCTTTTAACTGCTCCGACGTGGGCTTTATGCGTGTCATTACAGACTGCAGCCTCGTTGCCGACTGCGCCGAGTGGAAACAAAGCCCGACAGCTCGTTGTGTGGACACGGCGGGTTAAGTCGAGCAGAATTAATGACGCTGTATATCAAATGATTGCGGGCGATCAACCCCCCACTAAACCGGGGCAACAATCCCTCTCTCGGCGCTTCACCCGCCGCTGCGCACTGAGATAAGGCACCCGGAGTCAGGCGGGTGACGCAGGTCGGGAGAACACATAATATTCCGCTTTTCATGAATAACTGATGCCTCCGGAGCGGAATAATGCTGTTAAATGACCTAAATGGTGATTGTATAACATGGCTGCCGACGTGTACGATGAGCAACCGTGTCCTTTATGTTGTTGTCGTGTTACAATAATATTGCGTGTACTTTTTTATATATACAGAGAGGCAGCACTGTCCAGCTACAGTTTTTTTCAGTCAGAAATGGGTATATTTATTTTTTTGGCTGTTTTTGTTTTGTCTTGTTTGTTTATTTTTATTTATATTTATTTAATTGATTTAGTGTATTCATTCATTTAATTTTTTTTTTTTTTTTATTTGTTTTAATTTGTATTTATTTATTTTTTATTTATTACCATTTTATAGTTTTACGTTTTCATGGTTTTGCTCTGATTTGACTTTACAAGTTTTATCATTTTGGGACTAGTTAATCAAATTTAGCACTTTTTTTTGGTTTGTGTTTGTGCAACACTTTGAAAACTGTTTATAAAATGTGCAATATAAATAAAGTGCATTTGAAGCGTTTAAAAACATACAGAAAATTGTGCCATGGGGAAATATTTGGTTGTAAATTATTTCGACCGCCTCTTATGTTGTAAACTGTTTATTCTGTGTTTGGTCTCTAAGGCTTTTCGAGTGGAAGAAAACAAGTCAAATGACCTAAAGTACCACCTCAGAAAATATCTACTTTATACTCGGAACAGAACCAAACAATTCATATACAAGTTCAAAACCCAAATAACGACAAAAATGTGGATTAAATTGATTGTAAATCCAGCAAATGTTTGAATTGCAGCTTAATCCTTGTGTTAAAGAGTAAAAAACACTGATACAAACGATCATTTGACTGAGAAAATGGAGAAAATTGACTTGAGTGATTTGTATTAAAATGTCATATTTTTAAGAGAAGCTGCCTAATCTGGGAACAAAAGTCACACTTGAGCTCATCTTTCTTTTATCAGTTCAATATGCACCAATCAAAAATGTCTGGTTATCTTGTCAAATTTAAAAAAAATTTATGAAAAAAGGAACACATTGCATTTATGTTCTGGCCGTCTGATTATACTTTTTGAGGCGAGTTAAACGAGAAAACAGGACGAGTATGACGAGCGTTTTAAAATAACGATTGCAGCAGACGTTAATAGAGTTTAATCTCTTACCTTTGGTATCTGTTAGAGGGAGCTGCTCATCACAGGCCTAATGAGATCTATGGAGCGTCTTCACCTGCAGAAACAATAACGCCTCGTTAATAACGCTTTAAAAAAATTATAATTTGTGAAAAATCAACTCCCAGAAGTCTCGCTTTTGCCATCTGTTGTGGGAGCGAAAAACTGAGATGAGTAATTGTTAAAAAAGCATATTTAAGTCGGTTATTTTCAGCATCAAGAGTGTTTTGTGTGAGAAGAAGAGAGACTGGGAAAACGATAATGATAAATGTCCAATCAAGTGTCCGGACAGGGCTTGGAATGTTCCAGAGCCTGGCATTAAACATGGCATTAAACATGGCATTAAACATGGCATTAAGTGTCTTGGAAAACATGTATCGTCAGTGTGAGCGTGGGGCGTCTTCTCCGCAGATCTGACCCGTTTCCGTGCGCGTGATAGATAGATACAGGAAATGCAATACTGCGGAACATTCCAGGCAACATGTCAGTGAAGTAAAAACAAGATTCACAAACTAGGAACTTTATTTGGTGAAAAGATGCAACATGAAACAACAAATATAATAAGAAAAATAAAAATAATAAAAAGAAGAAAAAGAAGAAAAAGAAAAAATAATAAAAAGAAGAAAAAAAATAACAAGTATAGGAATAATAAAAAGACTAAGAATAATAGGAATAATGAGAATATTAAGAATAATTTTGGTTATTTTAAAATCACAATATTGATTAAAAAAAGCAACTTAAAATTGCCTCGACTTTGCAGCGCTGACAATCCCGAGCAACGAGCTCCGGATTTGTTTTCACTCGAGCCAAAATAATCCTCTGTGTATCGCTGTTTAAGAAAAAGTGGAGCACGGCGTTAAGCACAGAGCGGATGATCGGGGAGCGTCTGAGCGATGGCGTCTCTAGTGCGCGAGGAGAAACATCACGGCAAAATCTATGAACGCCTCTAAATACAACGGGTAAGTGAGAGGGGAAAACAATTAGAACCTAGTTAAATGTCGATTACGCATACGTCTGCTTTACAATTGACCCGGCTATAATTACTTGAGTAACTTTTAAATAAATACCACTCGCACTCCGACTCGTGAGAATAAGTTTATCCATCTTTGTGCGTTTCTACCCACGTCTGCAGAGGAGAAAACAAAACCCAAATGACAATTATATGTGTGTATGTTAATTATAATTAAGAGAGATGAGAGAGAGGAGAGAGAGGAGAGTGGAGAGAGAGAGGAGAGTGGGGAGAGAGAGAGAGAGAGAGGAGAGTGGGGAGAGTGAGGGGAGAGAAGAGAGAGAGAGAGAGGCGAGAGAGAGGCGAGAGAGAGAGAGGCGAGAGAGAGGGGAGAGAGAGGGGAGAGAGATGAGAGAGAGGGGAGAGAGAGGAGAGTGGGGAGAGAGAGAGAGAGAGAGGAGAGTGGGGAGAGTGAGGGGAGAGAAGAGAGAGAGAGAGAGGCGAGAGAGAGGCGAGAGAGAGAGAGGCGAGAGAGAGGGGAGAGAGGAGAGAGAGAGGGAGGGGAGAGAGAGGAGAGTGAGGGGAGAGAGAGGGGGAGGAGAGAGAGGAGAGACGATGGGGCGATGACACTTCAGAAGGATTCATTGTGGAGCGCACAACAGCGGTGGTGTTTGTGGAGCTCTGGCGGCGTCGTGGCACCGACTGAGACTGTCCATCGAGTCAGATCACAAAAGTGCACAAATAATCACCTTTATGACAAAACTGACTATTTTAATCAGTTATTTTTACTCTAAACGATACACTCAATATTAATTGAGTGTATAGTTTAGAGTAAAAAGAACTGATTAAAATAGTTGATTAATTAAATTACTTCAAAATTTGGGCTTCATATTTTTTCTCATATTGACTGAAGTAAAATGTGACTTTTCATAATAATTTCATGAACATAATCTATTCAGACCTTAAATCATTTAACACAAATAATAATCACATTTCTTTCTCTAAAATCTGACTTCTGCCCAAACCACTTATTTTTATTGGACTCTCGATTCATAAACCCTTCCAAAGAATTGACGATCTTTCAATTACTTGTCCAGCCCCATTCAAAACATTCACATCATTATCTAAACTCACATAAATTGCTAGTTTCAAATTTATATATTAATAATTTATAGAAATTTGCCGACTGTCATTTCACGCGTTATACTTTTTTTTTGCATATACACTATTGTTCCTCTCAAAAATGCAGAAAGACGTAACAAGAAATTACAAAAGCTGCAATTTTTTTTTTTTAAATGTAATCGAAAAGAAAGTTGCCAAAATGTCCTAATTATGTCACATAAAAACTGGTCAACCTGACGTGTAGATCATAGTTTGTCAGGTCAGTCTTTTAGTCAATTGTCCTGGACGCACTTAAACGCATCGTGTGTCGTTTACATGTCAAACTTTGTACATAATGAGTGTCAATACAAATGTTATCACAATTCAAAAAAAAAAATCGACATTGTTCAGCTCTACTTACAAGTGTACTTTTATTGTATCATATATACATTTATTTTTTGACTGTTGCTTCTACTATTTCTAAAGCTTATTTGAGATATACGTATGAAATGTATTTAAAAAAATTGCACTTTTCTGGGTGATTTTTCCACGTTTTATCTCTCCACACGATCAGACAAACTGCACCCCTGAGTAGTACTTTAGAAAAACGCCCGCCCGCATAAATATACATAGAACTTTTGCAATGGTACATGTTTTTCACCCGCAGACGTTAAAGCACGGATCAGCGGAAACGGGGCAAAAGTGCTAAAAGTAAAATGTTATCGAACGGCCATTCATCAGGTTTCGCTGACTGAGAGAATACATCACGGCGGCCTAATAGTCTGTCGAACGCCGTTTTGACTGGATGTTCGCTTTTACGGTGAAAAACGGTACGAGCGTGTCACACTGTAGCTGTAGGAGAGACGGATTTCCATTGTGATGATGGCGCGGGAAGAGAAGCTGCTGCCTCGTCACATCTGCGAGCACGTGGCTCCACTTACAGAGGTAATATATTCACTTTATGCAGTTTAAAGGAGGCGAGAAACATATGTGAAGCACGAGATCAGCAAATACCTCGACTAATGTGCATCCGTCGTGAAGGACCTGGAATTGGCGTGCTCCTGAAGGGCGTGTCGGTGAAAGGAGAATGAAATGCATATACAAATACATTTTTGTATCGCAAAAGCTGGAATACAAAAGCCCTTTTTTATGACGAATGCATCGCATTTGAGAGAAATTGCGTCGCATTTTGCGATGCGATACCGCTTATTCTGAACCCTGCACTATAACCCGCTAAAATCGCTGTCTTTCCCCTCCTCGCGCCGCCTCGCATCACAGCACTCGTTTTGTCAGTGATCTGCAAATAAAAGTGCAGTTTGAAGTTGTTTAAATGACGATTTGTGATATTAAGTTCGGGAGCAGGACCACACCCCTTTCTGTGGCTACACTAGTTAAGCATCCAAGTTATACACACCGGCGTTCATGACTTCGTGCCCCTCCGCAGTAAACACTTTGAATCGTAGCCGGGGTCGTGGTCCTCACTAGTGAAAAGGCTTTTTGAGGCGTACGTCGACCTGAAGTCTAACAGAGGCTCGTTCCTGTGGCGCTTGTGTAACTGAATCCCGATTGTTCAGCTACAGACGGAACGCGACTAAAGGCCGTGCTGCTGATTAGCAATCGCAACATTCTCTAATACATATAGTTGCCAGCAGAGGGCGACAAGTAAAGCAAGCATCTTTGCGAACCTTTTGTACCCACGGAGACAGTTTCATACCTTCATACGGTCAATATTAGATTATTCTGATGACAATATTCAAACGATCGAATGGCAGTTTAGATGAAATGTGCTAAAATGTGTAAAATCTTGGTAGAAGTAGCACAAAAACTGAAAGGACTGTCAATCCACAGCAGCTCTTTTTGCAGCATCTAATAATACATGTTACTCAATATCCCAACCTTTAAACCATAAGTGTTTTGAAGGTATTTTAAAAAGCCCCCGAAATATTATGGAACCAATAATCACCGCCTTTTGCGCGAGTGTAATAAATCTTCAAATTGAAAAGATTGGTGTGACATTTGCGATAAAGAGTTAGTCATTTTGTTCCAGTACTTTTAGCGTTGATAAGGAAATTAGCCCTACACAAAGAAGCGCTCTTTCCTGCAAAAATAAAAGAAGAAATAGTTCTAAGCCAATTATTGTAAACTTGTCAAAATGAAGCCGGCGATTAATCATCTGCGTAATTATCAATTGATTGAGGCTGTAGCGGTCTCGCTGGTGAAAAAAAACACTTAGAATGCGTAATACATCAATTTTAAATGGTATTTCTTAATCAGAATTCGCTGCAATCAGCACAGACTAATTAGGGCCTGAGAGATAGAGGCCGTGCATCACTAATCACACTGGACTAGCAGCACTTTGGATCTGGGCCTGTCACTTTAGACTCGCCACAATGGAACCAAATTGCTAAACTGTGCATTTAAAAAGAGACAAAGCAGGGTTTATACTCGCTTTTCAAGTACTTTTAGACACTGTTGTATTGGAAAGAAAAAACGTTGACCCATATTTTCATTACGTATTGTTTTTGTTAATTGAAGTTTACTTTTTCAACTTAAAATAGAAATGAATTGGTTGAATAAACAGAATATAATGAAATGGAGAAAGGCAAAAGACTAGTTAAAATGTGTGTTATTGAGCTGTAGGTGTCACTTTTGCACGTTTAAAACACAGCCAAACAATCACAACCGAACCCGTCTCACACCGAGGACACGTCATATCAGAGCTTTTCATCTGGCGACCCGAAATGAGGAGCTCGTTCCGCTTTCTGCGACTTTTACATCCAGGAACCCTTTCGGAAATGTGAATAAATCAGCGTCACATCAGGTAATATAGATATGTTCATGCTCGACAGTGGGTTTTTTAGGAAATATTCACGCCAAAACCCTTGAGGAGAACATTGTGTAAGAACAAAACAGATCCTTTTCAGCTCTGAAGAAGTGAACAAGTTTACTCAAACGTGACGGAAATAGAATGCAACACGCCATTTTCGATACAGAAATAATACTAGAACAGGGTTGAAATGTCATGAAAGGCACCTTAAAAACTGTCGGGCTGGAACTGGTTGTCTCCTGAAAGTATTCTGTCCGCGAGTGTAACGAGCGCAGGAATGAAAAAGGCTTATCTTTGCGGGAGAAATGGAAATGTCGACTCGGGAAGGCTCTGGAAAAAAACACGGCGACGACAAAAGCCATCTTTACAAAAGCACCTGCAGCAGCGAATTAACATCGTGGAACATTTTATGGCAGGAAAACACCGGCGAGTCTTTGAATGCGACACAGACGGAGGGACAACAACTACCGTACTACTGTTCCTCTGACAAAATCTACTTTTACAACTTTCACACCGCGTTGTCTTTTTGTACCGTAACGTTGACGACGAACGATTTCATGTGTAAAATCATTGCCAATCATTAGAAAAACAGTCTGAACCCGCATACTTTACCCTCAATTTTAAAACGGATTTTGCTGGCGTCGATCTGTGCGAATCCCATTCGACTGTGACCATTTGCCGAATGTCTACACCCACTCTCTCTGTTGCTCTGTCCCCATTTCACACTTCAGCTGTCCGGTCCAATAATGCCTTCAAAGAAGGAGAATCTAAAATTGAAAAGATTGCATTCGGATTTGAAAATTGATAAAAATGTGACCAACTTTGGACTTCATGGGACTCTTTTTGTCATTATTTGTTGGAAGTCTTCTGTTTTTTTATTTATGTCTGTTCTCTCGCTCTTAGCCTTGTTTTCTTTCAACGCGTATGTGTTTTTAAATGTGTTACTGTGAAGTAAGAAGAGGAGCTTCCTGCTTTTCAGAACGTAAATGTAGCTAAATGTAGACAAATATCAGGGCTATAAAGACGTTCTTGCATCAACTGATCGATCTTGCATCTCTCGAATCACGTGTCTGACCCAAATTCGAGTATCTTTACAATTATAAAAATCTTTAAAAAGCGACGATTCACTCCAAATCTACAGCCATAACCCTCTCCTTCCGATCGTGCTCTACATAAACACTCAATAATCACGACAAAAGAACGATCAGGCGAATAAAAACGTTGCTCGACCTAAGACGCCGATCGACTAAACAATCAAAACAGCAAAACCCTTCGGCGACCTCTCCCTCATCCGCTCATCACAACACCGCTCCGCCCGTCATCTGTTCGACATAAAGAGTAAGACTGAGTAAGCGCCTCTCGTGTCCAGCGCGATCCCGGCCTCCGTCGTCTTCGCTCGGCGTTTTCCATTAGCCCCGCGTTGCTCGGCCGACCCGCTGCCTCCGTAACTGAACGTGGCACGCTGCGATATTTCCACGTCGAGTCTGTTCCCGCCTCTACAGCTGGACCGTCGTGACAACCTCACTTTTTCTCTCCCTTTCCCCCCGAGCAAATAAAAGCAAGCCGTTTTCATTTCGGAGACACACTTGATTACCAAACACAATTAATGGCCCACGTCATTTTACTATCGCAGGTATTTAAACAAAAGAAAAACTGCCGGCGGATGGAATTAATCAATGCCGTGTGAGTGCGCGCCGCGTTAGGCTTTTGGGAGCGCGCCAGTGTTTTCTTAGCGAGATGCACAAGGTTGTAAATAAATACAGTGGGGTGTCATTGCATATGCACGCCGCGGCCACTCTGAAAACAAGATTAACGACGCTCTCGGCTCAAACGCGACCCTTCAGCCTGTACGTTTGGAGCATGTGCTTATGTATACTTGCGTTCACATAACCATTTCCATAGTAATATCTCGGGGATAAATGGTTTTACGTTGCACCATTATAACAGGGACAGATGTCTTTAAGTTACATAAAAGCTAGAACACAACAAGCAATTCATCACATTTTAATCAAGCTTGAGCTGGTTTAACCGAGGGATCCACAGCTATTGTTATTAGCCTTTAAACATGCTCTTGTGCTGTTTTTTTGGCATCTCATGTTTAGCACTTCAATATATATCAATTAACTGAAAGCATACACTTTATAACTGAGGCAATCCCTCATCGGGAATTGTGTTAGCAGTCCATCTACAGGCAGGAGAGGGAATTACCACAGGGAAACAAACAAAAGCTAGCTTGGATACTAATTTAAGCACGCAGTTGTATTGGACATAGTTTAAGAGTCAGGCCATGATTTATGGGCTTGAAAACAACTCGAGTTCAGATTTGTACCTTTGACGTAAAACAAAGGACATTTGTAACCGGGTGTGAGGAGATAAGAGGACTTATTAAACAAGCGTGAACAAAGCAACACTTGCATAATATGTGTCCTTTAAATGTGGATAATTAAAAGTCTGTATTATATGTTCAGCAAATGATTATTGAAACCCATTTGTTTTTTAATTAAAACTCAAGACCGATCAATCATCACTGGGGTTGTCACAGTATAGAATTTAATCATGATATATTGACAAATAACAAAACTAAAGTGAAAAAAAATCCTTAGTTTCTTTTCATGACCAGCTGAATGCAAAGGGAAAATTATTATGATATAAAGAGCCACATAAAAGCACTAAACATGTAGGTGTACTTTTTTGGAATACAGATTTAATTGAAACATAATTCTGCTTCTAAAACAGTCAGGATCATCCATTTTTAGGTCTTACAATCTCATTATGATCTGAATAATCACGATTATCGACTAACCTAATAATCCTGACATCGCGTTGTGGCATGTCGTACTTGAAGCATTTCTATTTAAGTTTTTATTGACAAGTCCAAAACGAGAAAAACTCAAACTAATGAGTAGAGTTGTTACATTTCCTCAGAGGTGAAAGGGGCTGAGCGCAGGTAACTTTAGACGAATGTGTTTGTGAGGCTCTTTGTTTCCTCCGGGCTCATTCACTCCCTCATAAATGATTACGTAACAGAGGTTTGTGAAAGCCGATGCCATGTACGCTGCGTAATGGCCCATGTCAACACTACACAAGCCTGTACATTTTATTATGGATGATGCTTATTCCAAAGTGAAGTTAAGATAGTAAAACACACCTTATTAAAATGACGGAGGATCGTAAGAGGCCACCAGGGGAGCAGTGGCTGTCAGCCAAGCACACAGTAGAAATGTGCCTATAGCTGCCCAGCTATTGGGCATAAACATGAGTCTACGTGTAAACCAGATGGGAAGGGGCACATGTTCGGGCCATTGTTGTCCGAGCAACAGCCCTTTGTCTTTGCCCAACCTGCCCCTCCCGGGGAAAATGATTTTACTATTTAATAGTTGCTCAAACTGATTTTTTAATTGAATATTGTACCGTTAGCAACCATTTGAGAGTATCTTAGTCCGCTCTTTGGTTTTACTCTGCTTTTTTATCCCCAAACTATATCTGGAGTCATGCAGCAGCACATAAAGCGCTTCAAACTTCAGCCCCAGGATTTTAGTCAAACAGTTTGCCTCTGTTCAAGTTCCATATGAAACTGTATGGCTTTCTTTGTTTGAAGTAGGCCTACTTATGAAGTTATTAATCTGGAGTAGTGCTCTCCTGTGACAGAGGCAGTGGGCGCTTATGCCAGGGCACGGAGCGAGCCGACAGAATAAAGCACGGCAAACATTCCCCCAAACCACACACCTTTATCATTTATCCATAAGCCACCACAGGTTAATAAGCAGAACGAATATAAGCCCATAATTAACAGTAGGAGTTTGTTCTCTTCAAACCTTAAATGCCTTTTAAACTTCCCCTGAAAACAGACATGTCAGTTTTACACAGAATCTAGACACGCCCGAGTGTTTTTGTCACAGTGATATGTAAAATAACCAAGCCCACCAAAAGCACTGAGCTGAGATTCAAGGTCTGGATAACCAAAGGTATAAAAGTGTTTTACCAAAATGTAAAAAGTAAACCAAATGAAAAGCTTTGATCTGTTGAAAGATCATTTGACTTGGACAAACAGGACTTTTATAGGTATTTCCCAAAATAAGAGCAATAACCAACAGAACCTTCTGATTTTAAAGGAATAGAAAACAGAACTTTCAAGGGGAAGAATATCTAAATAACAATGCCTATGTAATCTTGACAACCATTTAATTCATATATTAAACATAAATGCGAAGAGGTTTGTTTTGACTGACAAAGAATGGGAAAGTGTATGTACATCTTAAAAAGTGAACCACAAAATCATATGTCCAGAGGTAATGCTCAACACCATGTCAAAGTGTTGGTTGCCAGGAGGCCCACCGTAACCATTTTGTCCTGTCGGTTACAATATCAGTCGTGTCCAATTACCGTATTTTCAGGACTATAAATCGCACCTTTTTTAAAGTTTTGCCCAGGGTGCGACTTATACTTACATTTATACTTATATACTTATACTCAGGAGTGACTTATATCTGATATAATTTGTTATTTTCACACTTGCAACCACATTTCATACTTCAGTGCAACTTTTATATGTTTTTTTCTTCTCTATTATGCATTTTTTGGCTGGTGCGACTTAAATTCCGGTGCGACTTATAGTCTGGAAGATACAGTACGTTCGGCCTTGAAAATGGACGAGTTTGACAAACCCTGGACTTATGTTGACCAGTGTGTGCTAAAGGTGGGCTCCTGCGGTGAAACAGCCTGGATCTGTCCGGGTCCCACTTCCTGCAGGCGCTATGCTGCTTAGAAAGGATGTTTGTAGTCGGGGTGGTACATTTTGGAGACCGTGGTAGATTTATCCTCCGATTATATCCAGAATTACACCACCGTGAAGTGCAACAATAAACGAGGGTTCTGTGTGGTTTACATTGGAAGGCGGAGACAATGTGGGGCGCTGACTGAATTGGCAAACTGGACCTTATTAAGGATTATTTAGACTTGCGCATGAAACTGTGTCTGGATTGGGACATTGTCATCTGTTTTATGTGAGGCTATTTCTGATGCTTTCTGTTGCTAAAAAAGCTTTAATTACTCATTATTTGTAGCCGTCCCCCGCACACTTTTACATCACATTCAACTTCATCCCGAGTATGAACACGCCTCCATAACACTTATATGAGCAGGAACTGTGCAACATCTGTCAAAATAAAACGCAATAGGTTTGTTATATTCCATCATCAATGTGCAGGTTATTGATAGAAACCTAGTTGGCATTTTTGGAGGTTAAAGCAACAGCCGTCTAAAATGCCACTGTCATATGATAATACAGCCTTCTCTTCTGTTACCCAGTGCATTACATGGTTACGTCAGTACATGGCTACCAACAGGAGCAGTGATGGAGGCGCAGGAGAGGAGAGCTAAGGGAAGTAGGACGGAAGTTTACCTAAAAAAGGAAAACTAAGGAAAAAGAAAAGAAAACAGTCTTCAAATGAATCAAATGATTCTTGTGTTATGGTGGCTATAAGCAGAGAACATCTTCCAGTTGATGTGGTTTTCAGTAATACCCAAGAGGTTGGGAAGTTTACTGACGAAATGGTTGGAAAGTGATATTGTGATAATTGAATGTAAATTTAAGCTACAACTGGAAAGGGCTTTAAATGTTGTGGTTATGAACATGGACAGTAACTCATTAATGTGAGATGTGACCAAGAGCTCTCGTTCAAATTACATTTAAATCAAGCCTGTTAAACAACCTATTTGCATCTGTGTAATATACTAAAGCTAAAATCAGTAAGATCTTGCCTAAAGCGATGCTTTTGTTACATCTAGATTAGACTACTCTAACTCTCTGCACGCAGCGTGTCCTAAAAGCTGCATAAAAGCCATCAAGTGGTCCAAAACGCAGCAGCAAGATTACGAACAGGAACTAAAAGAAGAGAGCACATTACGCAGGTGCTGGAGTCTCTTCACTGGCTCCTGTCGAGTTTAGAATCAAATTTAAAATCCTCCTCCAGACCTACAAAGCCATAAATGACATGGCCCCATCCTACCTCAAAGATGATATAGAACCATATCATCCAAACAGAGCTCTTCGCTCTCAGAATGCTGGCCTTCTGGTGGTCTCAGAGTCTCTAAAAGCAGAGTAGGAGGTAGTGCGTTTAGCTCCCAAGCTCCTGTGTTATGGAATCAGCTCCTGTCCATGTTAAAGAGGCCGACACAGTCTCTTCATTTCAGAATCAGAAAGGGGTTTACTGCCATCAGTGAACAGAATACACACACTAGGAACATGTTTTGGCATTAAGGTGCAACATAGAGGAATAATTATAATAGCAAAATTTATCAAAGAGGGAATGCATACAATTTTGAATTTACAAATAAAATAAAATAGACTTCTTCTGAATATTTACACAATGGTCGAAATAGTGACAAGAAAATGACCAGTGGTTCCACTGGTGGTAACCAATGGTTATTGGTTTGAATAGTGTGGTGGTAGTAATATTTAAATGTTCAACTGCTTAGGGAAAGAAACTAATCTAAGAAACCCATCTTGGGGGGAAGGATGAACAGAGCTTAAAAATAGCTTTGAAATGGCTTAGGAACAGAAATATAAACCTACAGTTTCAGCTACGCTGCCCTAGGAGAAAGTATGGGGGAAGTATGGCAGCTTGAGCACTATCCTCTGCTTCTGACTACTTATTCTATCAACGATATTTAATATTTTATAGTTAACCTGGGTCTGTTCATTGCTGTTCCCATGTTTTTCTCCTTCTTCCACTCCCCTCGTGGAGTGGTTCTGTTTCAGACACTGCTGATGCTGAGCTGTAGATCTGAAGGAACGCGCTCTACTCCAGATGAACGGTTCTTCATCTGCTTGGATGAACTGTCCTGCTTGATGAACCCCCTCTCTCTGTTCCTGAGTGGCTCTGACTCACCAGTCTATCAGCGGATTAATTTGCTAATTTTCTCACTGTCGCCCTTCGAGGAAGCTGCCGTTGTGATTTTGAGTGTTACAAAAATAAATTGAATTGAACCGATTAGATGTTTGTTGTCGATTAGATGTTAGATGAAGGGGGTGATTAGCAGACTCACTGTTTCTTCATTCATTCATTCATTTTCTACCGCTTGTTCCCTTTCGGGGTCGCGGGTGACTGGTGCCTATCCCAGTGACTTTGGGCCTTAGGCGGGGTACACCCTGGACAGTGGCCAACTTGTCGCAGGGCCAACACTGTTTCTTTTGACAAATAATTATTTTAGACAGTCGATGAGTGAGATTAACTGTGTCTTCACATGGACCGCGTGTGCCATTGTCATGAATATGGACACGTGGCAGCAGTTTGTGGTGGAGTGAAAAACTGCTCTGTGTGGTCAATGTACCAATGAAGAAGGTAAGAAACAGGATGAGAAGCTGCAGTGAGATAAAAATGTTATGGTCCTGGATGCGGCAGAAATGTTTTGGATGTGGATGTATCACCGGAGAGGATTTATTTCACACAATGAAGGAAGGCGCACGAAGAGGACTGGATAAAGAACACTAATGTGGGACTGAAGGGAAATGGGGAATACTTTTAACAACTAACACTGCACATTTTAACATGGCAATCAATTCTAACCAGTTGCAACAGTCAAAACCTCACAAGAAGAAGAAGAAGTGAGCAGACACGTTTTGGGGTTCGCTCGAGGCATGTTTGCTAATTGAACTGTTATTTTGCCATGGCAACTTTGAAAAATGCAACTACTGTCCAGGCCCGGGTCTACAGGGGTGCAAAAGGGTGCAGTGCAACCTCATTTAAAAGTGTTTGAGCTCTCATTTCAGGTGCGTTGAATAATGACACTTAAGTCGGATTCACCCTCAGTCCTTCTGGTCTCGACCCGGACGCTACTGTCCAACGATAGGATTAAACTATGGAACTGGTCAGTCACGCTGGCGTTAGCTCTGTTCCCATTCAAACCTATGGGTTAGCATAGCCGAACGTCTCCAATGTTTTCTATGGAGCAGTTAGCATTACTTTTATTGCCTATTTTCTCGTCCAATTGATTTTAATCGTAGGTTTTTTAAATGTACTGCACTTTAAAAAGGCCCAAATAATGTTTGTTTGGAGCCTTTCATTTGAATGAAGCTCAATGCACTTTAAAAGTGACTTTAATGTTTTTGTAAATCAATATTAAACACAGACACTGAATTAACAAAATAGTACAAAAGTATAGTATTATTCATGAAAGTGATATTTAATATTGTGCGATATGAGAGTTTAAAATCATGGTTATTTATAATGTGACGTGCAGTGTTTCTTGTTGGTTGTGTATGTATTAGGATGTTGTGTATGTATATTGTGTGTACACGATGGTCCTGTTCCTCATTCAGGCCAAACCGAGTCCAACTCTAGGAAAGTTTCTACTCAACGTCTGGAGCTCTGCCCTGCTTTTTTATCGTGCGTTCGAAGGACATTTAACTCTTTATCGAACTTCCTGAATTTTGAACTCTATTGCGATTATATGTGAATGGCCGTGCGTACTTAACATCTCTGTCATCTATGGTCCACTCCTACAGAGCCGCACAGACTTCTCCTGCTCTAGCCTAATCAACACTTGGTACAAACACTATTTAACTCATTTCTTCGACACACACGCATCATACGGCAGCGGCTGCGATGGGGACCGAGCAGGAGCGAGAAGTCGTAAAAAGCTGGTGGTATATGCGTGAACTGACCCGCGGAGTTGTCATATGTGTCTAACAGGCTTAACCTTGCCCCCCGCGGGGACTCGCTCAGCGGGGGGCCGGGCAAACGCAGCAGGCCAAGCCAAAAAGTAGAGGTACAGACACGCTAACAGCAGACGGGTGCGCTCGGAGTCTGTGGGAAGGCAACGCAGGGGAGCAAAAGTTTCTGAGGATAGTTAATGCTAGAGATTAGATTTAATGCTGATACTGGATCCCATAGGACAGCAACACACAGCGCTATTCTCAGGTTTGTTTTTATTTCAAATCGTTCTGGTCTTAGTGTCTCAATTTTGATAAAACTCTATACCAGACTGCAAAAATATTTTTTTTAAATGGTCCTTAGATAGATAACGGAGTGTAATTTGACACAAAATAACTATAGTTTATTAACTGTACTTTCAATAATAGTTTTAGTATCAATTATGGTCTCATTTTTGATACTTTTGACAATCCTATTACTTGATACTGATTTTGATACGACAATGACATGTTTTTTTAGACTAAAGGCAAGTCATTTTCAACACAAAATAATCTTTAGGTTTACCATGTCTTATAGTTCTGAAAGAGACTCTAAAACTGTTCAGGAAAGGTCACGTTTTTTGTCCCGTTTGTGTTTTTGATACTCATCCAAATAAAAAGAGTTTTAATTTAATTTTAGATTTTATTTTATTTCATTTTATTTTATTATTTTTTTTGGTACAACTTTTAGTATTGTATAATTTTAGGGATTAAATAAATGTACAGATAAATGATGCACAAATATTTAAAAGATAGTTTTGTAATAAATATTCTATTTCTTGGAGCAATAAATATGAAATGAGAGGAAGCTTTTGAGACACGATGACAAACGCGTCATTGCTTTGCCCGGAATGCTCCACAGTGTGGCATTAAACTCGCCCGTCACTATGGCAACAAGCTGCTCTTACCATAAGGCTGAGTTAGAGTAAGAATAGCATGTTTATCGAGATGTATTCTTTAGCAAATGTAACTGAATAAATGTAAAACCGATCAGATAAATGCCATACTGTGGAACATTAAAGCATTCCTGCACCCCACTTTTCAACGCCGCACACCTAGAACGTGTCGATGTCATCTAAAACCCAGCAGTTTCGAGCAGGATTACATTTTGTATAAACCCCAAAAAGAGAAGAAAAAAAAAAAAGAGAAAAAAAATATATTAAAAAAATCGCACGTTGTTTTTCTAAAAATCTGTGGGCGACATTTGGTTGTATCACTTTCCTAACGTTGTGCAGCGCGGTGCCGAGCGGAGACATACACGGAGCCTTTGTTTGATCACCACACAAAATATTACCGTGGCAAAGAGTCTCCGTCATGCACAATTAAAATAGAGCTACATCCGAGCGTGTGGGAAGCTGTCGAAGCACTTGCAAAAAAAAAAGGAAAATTGCTGTGGTGAAAAATACATTCTTATGCAACGGAGGCTCGAAAATGACTTGCAGTAAATGGCAATGCTACGATTATAATTCTAGATTTGACTCGAGAATTTGCCAATAGGGAATTTGCTCGATAACCACAATGAGAATTAAAAAGGCTATTTTTAGGCCAAAGTTTTAGACAATAGACTTTTAATACACAAAACAACACAGAACACGACACAGACAGTTGACATTTACGCATAAAGCGGTAGAACTAGATTTGTAGTCCGGGATATTTGTGCCAATTAGTCCAAGTTTAGTCCGAATGTAATCTTGACACAAAATTGTAGTTCCTTCTTTATTAAACATCACTTCCGATAAAACGGTTCATAAAAAGCTGAATTTTGTCCTGTTTAAGTGTTTCTTTTAACAATACTTGCTTTATCTAGATTCAATACTTGCTTTAGTATCAATTAGCATCTGATTTTTGATACGTTTGACAACTTTACGAGCTGCTAACGGTAACAATGTAGGGTTTTCAAATGTTGCCACGATTTGTATTTCATTTTCAGTCTCATTGGAACAACAGTAAGTCTCATATTTTGCACTAAGAATGGGTGATATTGACAAAAATGAAACTCGATTTTTGGGGGGGGGTCGGCCAATATTATGCCAGAAATGTGCTCAAACATGTCTTTAAACATATTAGTTGAGTTGTAATTATCAGACAAATGTGAACTGTGTTAAATAAAACATAAAACTGCAGAATATCATGTTATGTGAAAGTTTGTTTTGTTTAATCCGTGTTTTTTTAAAGATTTTTCACTATAACTCTGATATTCAAATTTAGCATTCCTTCAAAACAATATTCACAATATTATCCAATTGCCCACCTCTATTTTGCATCATTTATTTCTTTTTACAATAGGCTAAAAGCAGACAAAAATGGAATTGTTCTAACTAAAAAGTACAAATATACAAGAACTAACTAAGAGACTAAGAGAGTTCGGTTGCTTAGTCGCGTTTCTGGTGAAGTCCATCACAAGCACGGGAAAAAACCAGCAGATCAAACTAGCTTGAGAATACTTTGCATTTCATCTTGTCACGGTGTTAAAATATGTTACACACGGAAATAAATAGGACATTTTTCACAATTACCGACACCAGGCTAAAATCCTGTCACTTGTATGTATTAAAATGAACTTTTCTTTCCTTTATCTGCATGATTTAAAAGGCTTTTGTACAGTAAACGTAAAGCGAGTGAAAAAACACAACACTATATAAATGACATGGCCTTGAGCGACTGCGCTGTAATTCGCCGCCCGTAACAACAGAAGTGGTTTTGCGCTTGGCCTTTACTAATAGGATAAATGCCACCGGGTAATTTCTATATGAATTCCTTGGGCCATAGTAGCTCCCGCGCGGACCTAAATAACGTCGATACAGGAGGATTAAGCCCTGGCCCCCGATTGGGTTTGCGGAAAAAACGCCGACGACAAGAGAGAACGGGCTAAAGATGCGGAAACCTGGAAATCTTGATGACCAAGTGGAATCGGTCACTTAAAGAAATCCACATAACAATGCACATTAAGCTCCTTTTAAGGCTCTTTCAAACTCGATTTCAATGCAAAAAAAAATAATTAATAGCAACTTCAATCAAAATGATGTTATACAATAGGATGCAGTTGTATTTGAGGAAAGGTTTGTTCTAGTCATGGGATGTTTTCATTATCAACGCTGAAAATATAGTTCTGTATCGGATCATGTTCAGTAGGGCAAACGTCTCAAAATGTCCCAAAGGATTAAACTCGTAACTGAATTGCAACAGAAAATCTATTATTTAAAATGACTATGAATGATTATGATAAATTGCCATTTTTGGAGCTAAATTGACTTTTTTGAGCTTCTCCCCAAGCAATAAAACACTTGGATGTGTGACGTTTTCTCCATCTGTGAGTTGTTGTTTTTTTCTAACACATGAGATTTCAAACTAAAAGTCCTCAAGAGCATGTTTAAAGGTCTATATTTTGCTATTTTTCCCGTTCCCCGCCCACCCCGTGACATGGTGAGCAAATAAACAAGCAGTGTCAGCGGCAGCAATATTGGAACAAAAGAAGTAGCGTTTGAAGCCAACTGTGCCGAAACAGCTGAGCGCGGGGGAAAGGGGGAGGGAGGAAGGGGGCGTGTCACAGGTGCAGAGTGCTTCCTGAAACACGTAAAGGTGCCACGTCATCCTGGTGAGTAGCCCCTGTTTGTCTGCTCATCAGGATAAAGATGGTTCTCTAGCTAAAGACGGCAGGAATAAATAAATAAAAACACTTGTGGCACATATACGAGGAAACCAATAGCACTGTAAGTAGGTTAAAAGCTCTGAAAAGCCAATTTTGCATGATATGGGACCTTTAACCAATAACTTGGACAGATAAAGAGTTATTTTCATTTAAGTCTATTTTTTGGACAATAGATTGAACTAAAAACGCTTAATTTTGCTTCTAAAATTGCCACGAATATTATTATTTTTTGGTCCTTCTAATTATATTATGATCTGCATAATCACCATTATCGATTGACCTAATAATCTTGACATCCCTGTGCTCTCGTGACCCCAGTCTAATGTCTCGTGTCTCGTCAGTCGTGTGGGGTCCCAGTAATTTGTGATACATTATATACCAAGAATAGCAACGTTCGTTGTGCGTTATTGTAGCTGTTCCCAACGTTCTCAAAATAGCCAAGAACAGAAGTGCGAAACAAAGGTGGTGCTCAGTGACCCGGACGTGTGAACAAGCCTGGGAGAACGACCCAAAATACTGTGTGTTTTGTATGTCACTGGTCTAAAGAGATGAATAATGTTTGCCTTACAATGTGCTACAGAACAGACCTGGAAGTTTGCATTTTTGAATTAATTGTCATGTCATTTTGTTCTGCCAGTGCAGTAAGTCAATTTTACTTATCAAAAATTCTTGAAATGAGGTTAATAATGTGGATGATTATTTAATAGAAAGGTCCAGACAAAATCTGACTATCTTAAGTGAATAAATATTGGTTAATGTATGACGTGTGTGTGTATTAAAACTAGTATTGAAACTAGATACACATTTGAACAACGCCAACGCACAAAGCAATGATGATATTGAGACACATTTTCCAGATGTAAACACAATTTCAAAAGGGGTTTCTAGAAAAAATACTTCAATTTTTCGACGAATCATAACATTACCTGATCCTGTATACAGTTTTTAGTGACAGCTTAGAGGATGTACAATTTTGGTATCGAAAATCAAATCCTAATCTAATATTGAAACTAGACACACATTTGAGCAAGTGTTGGTTTAAAAGAAAAGAAAATGCAGGCAAAAATGTGACCTTTACTGAGCAGTTTTAGAATGATCTTGAGCTTGATTAGAACTAGTGTAAGATCACGTGGCAACATCGAGAAAGTTGAAAGTAACAGTATCACTAGGAAAATGTTCCAGGTGGCAAACCACTGTCACGTGTTCTGGGACTGTCCAGTGGCTCAGAAATATTGAACTGAAATGAACAATGCATTTGCAAACAGTTTTTGACGGTCTATGTATCTGGGCCTCAAAACTCCTGCCATGGACACAATCAATGGATACCTCTGGAACATAGTCCTGGCAGCGGGAAAAAAGGCAATCATAAACAATGTCTGACACAAACTTCACCAACGTTCAAGGACTGGACTGACATTACAATAGAAATCAGACAAATGGAGAAAATGACGATTCAATTCGAAAATGGACAAATTTGATCAACTTTGGACCTAATGGGACTTGTATGTTGTGTCGTAATCTTAAAATAAGATAAACCTTTATTTGTCCCACAACGGGGAAATTCCAGCGTTGCAACAGATAAAGAACATAAGTTTAATAAGAAAGACAGATCATATTGTTCCGTCGTATCGTGCAGTTTGTAGTATTGTTGTTGTTGTTGTTGTTATCTTTGCATGTTTGAATAAAACCGCATTTAGTTTAATACAGTAAGACGAGACATTTGCATCCTTTACCATCCGCCAACACAGATTAGACAGATTAGGAACAGAAGTATAATCATAAAAACAAATTTAAAAACATAAAAAATATTTATGTTTCGCCATATTGTGCAGTTTGTTTTGTTATGATTATTATGATTAGCTTTATCTCTGGTCGTGTTCTTTGTTTGTTTATATATCAAAAATGGAAAAAAATATCTTAAAAAATGACGATTGTAGAGAAAAAAAAAGGGGTTTGTTTCTCATCCCTGAGGCACTGAGATCGGTATCAAGTATCGAGCGCATTACTCGGTATGGAAACTGCGACAACACTAAATCCAGCAGCATTTCACAAAAGACCGATGGACGCAACAACCGCAAAGCCGACGACACAAGGAATAAAAACGCACGCCTGAATAAAAAACGCAGTTACCGTATTTTCCGGACTATAAGTCGCACCAACAAAATAATGCATAATAAAGAAGAAAAAAACATATATAAGTCGCACTGGAGTATAAGTCGCACCAGCCAAAAAATGCATAATAAAGAAGAAAAAAACATATATAAGTCGCACTGGAGTATAAGTCGCACCAGCCAAAAAATGCATAATAAAGAAGAAAAAAGCATATATAAGTCGCACTGGAGTATTAAATGTGGTTGCAAGTGTGAAAATAACAAATAATATCACATATAAGTCGCTCCGGAGTATAAGTATATAAGTATAAGTCGCACCCCGGCCAAAACTATGAAAAAGATGCGACTTATAGTTCGGAAAATATGGTACTTTAATACAGTTTAATAAGACGAGACATTCGCATCCTTTATCAACTGCTCCCAGTCAAACTCAATCGCGATGAATCATTCCACGCCAATTCCCCCGTCACGTCGGGCGGGAGGGAGAAAGGTCAACCCGGCCACACGGACCTAAACTACAGTAAAAAAAAAAAGATGAGTCTCGTCTCATCAAAACCAAACGCTTGTTCAAATACGCCTACGACCAAAGCCTTTAATCCGCCGCTTGACCCGCGATAGCCCGCTAGCTGTTTAAATGTCACTCGCGCTCCTGCGTCTCCTCATCTGATCTTCGCTCAAACCGTTTCATTCATGCGCTCATTCATTCACAAGTATATTTAGCGGAGTAAACGCCGGTCGGTCGCGCCCACGTCGGGGGAGCGGCGGTGGCGAGAGAGGAAGAACCCCCGCTTCGCGCGACGCTCGATCGCTCGCCGAAAGAGCGTGGTCGAGATGAAACCAGATAAAACTATGATTAGCGGCGCGGCTTCCGTCTTTTCATCAGCGACTTGCTCCAGGCGGCCGAATGAAAATAATGTCACGGAGGAGGCCAATTATTTCCAGATAGATGGATTTGTTGAGCAACACAAAATCAGGGTGTTGCAAAGGAGAGAGCGGTGGAGAAAAGAGGTGAAAACATGTCCAAACCAGGAAGCACTTCGAGGCTGAAACTGGAATCGAAATCGAATTCGTGTCGATAAAAGTCACGGTCAAAGTGTTAATAACACTGATACATTTATTATTAGAAATACTGTACAGTTTATTGTTATTGCTGTTTGGAGATACGTATAAAGTAAGTATTAAGTATGTTTCTTTGACTAGTTCATCACATCAAAATTGGGACGTAAAACTGGACTACTGTAAATACGGCCCGGACAAGGGACTAAACCGGGACTAAACCAGGACTAGACCAGGACTAGAACAGGATTAGAACAGGATTAGAACAAAATTAGAACCAGGACTAGAACCAGGACTAGAACAGGACTAAACCAGGACTAGAACAGGACTAAACGAGGACTAGAACAGGACTAAACCAAGTCTACAGTTGGACTCAAACGGAGCTAAAATGAGGACCAAATGAAAAAGTATGTAACATGTATCATTCTGAAACGCTGTACAGTACAATCCTCTTTACTTTACGGGGATAAACGCAGCTGATGACATTTGATTCATTCATCTGTAATAGTCAAGAGGGCGACTTAAGTCTAATAAAAGCAACTCGTTTTCTTTCTTTTCTTGTTTTAAACGGTGTTCGGGAAATCGACCTAATTCAAATCCGGTTGTGAAATAGTTGCTTTTAGCTGTGGACGGAATAAAATCAAATGAGAAATCTCGATGGATAAACGCAAGATCACGTGCTTATATACTCATAATCGACTACTTTTTCACGGTTTGCGGGCGAACGATTCCTCCCAGATATGGCAGATTTTGTGAGAACCTTTTCCCAACAGTTGGAAACCCGGGAATACTCATCATCACACATACTGCAACCGTCCACATGATGATTATGACAGAACAACACGCGGAAACATTGCACAGTCACAGTATAGGTCTATAGCATCCACTGTTTATGAAGATGATGAAGATGATGAAGATGATGAAGATGATGAACACGTTCCAGCTGATCGTGTTTGTGGCTGCAGGCTCCACGCGCGTGACGTGACTGGGCTCGTTTCATTTCGCAGGCATCGTTACCACCACGTGCTTCAGGGGTGGGGGGGGAGGGGGGGGGGGGGGCGGCTGCTGTCACCTCCATTAAAAAATTAAATAAAAAAAACACACGCAACATTTCCATCAGCTCCATCATCAGCTCCAGGTTTCCTCTTTGGACACGTCTTTTACGCGCGGCCGTGACAGTGACGCGCGGGGCAACATTGCGGCGCGTGTCGCACCGGGACGAGCGCCCGCGCGGACTTCACACTTAATCCGGGGCATTCCCAGTCGCGTCCGCGCACCGCCTTGTACAGTACCACCTCCCGTTATTTATCACGCTCCCACCCGTGCCCGCCCGTGCGCTTACCTCCACGGCGTCCTTTGCCTTTCGTTTAACGGTTAACGGCGGCGGTTGCGGATTCGCGGGGCTCGTCCTCGTTTAAGCGCGATGAGCGGGAGTCCTCTTCTTTATCCCGGGATGCATTGCTGGAGGTTCTGGAGAAAGGATGATGTTGATGAGGAGGAGGAGGCGGTGGTGGTTATTATAGGGGAAAGTGACAGGTCGTCCCGCGCGCCGGCTGATGCTCCGTCACCAAACGGAGTGGAGAGAGTCTCGCGCCGGGAGTTTGACGCGGAGGAGGCTCGGCTCGCGTCTCCGTGGATGTGAGGCGTAAACGGCGTGTGCTCCCGGTGCTCCCGGTGCTGCTGCTGCTGCTGCTGCCGCTGCCTCGGACGGACTGGCACGCCGTGTGGCCACTTTACTCTCGACGCTGCTCCGCCCCTTTCAGCGTGCGCCCGCCGCGCGCCAGTCCAAGCCCTGCTGCGCCCTCTGCCGCTCACTGTCTGGAACTGCACGTGCCACTGGACTATTGCGTTTAAAGATGGACATGTTTAAAGATAGTTTGAGCACAATTAATGGCATTGCATTAAAATTGGGTTTCAGAATAATATATCACAGTATAACCGTGCAATGTATTTCTTTTGTGATTTACATAAACGCAACTGTCCATTAACAGTTGTAAATAAGAGAGTTATTTGTCTTAATAGTATAAGAGTTTTTTTTTATTCATAACAGTTTCTTTTTTATAAGAGTTTTTTGAAAGCTTTTTTATATAAGAGTATTTTTTTATTCATAAAAAGTCTTGTTTTTACAAGACTTTTTTTTTTTAGTTATCTGATTTTGTATTATTATACTTCTGTGCCTGATCTGTTTCTGTGCTTATACCTATCTGTGTTGCAACAATGGAGTTTCCCCATCGCGGGACAAATAAAGGTTATTATATCTTATCTTTAAAAACATAACTAATAATAATTAAATCAGATTTGTTTGTGCTGAAGGTAAATGTGATCATCAAAAACACCTGATGACACGTGGGTTTTACTGTAACACTTGTATTTTAAAATCATTCAATTCACTAAATCTTTAACAGTTACACTTTCATATTTTCCCTGTCAAAACCTGCACCGGCGACACCAATCGGAAGATAAATCAGATTACTCACATCACATGACGTTTCTATAATCTGAGAATTGGTGTAAACATAGCTACAATCTCTAACGCTCAGTACGATGCCGTGGTGTAAAAGTGAGAGGACAGACGGGTCAGGACGGGTGGATTTGCTGTTTGCAGTCGTTTTGACCTGGTTCATGGTTTTATCTCTGTCAGATTTAGTTTCAATCCTGTGTAGTTCAAACACTTCGTACAAGCTTCAAAAAGTGGTGCCATTATTCAACCCCAGGGATGCGTTTGTCGTCCGACGAGAGTATTTGGAACAATAAACAACTCATTTTAATGTAAGTCTTTTCAATCTTCAACATTTTCCTTTTCATTTAGGTCTTTGCCATATTATTTTGCCCGTTTTTGTCATAATTCCCCCGTGTCAAAACCTGCTCAGCGGCAACTATATTCACACGTACATCAAAATCTGATTATAATCTGATCTGATTGTGTCAATGAAATGCAAACCACAAAATAAGATGTGAGCAATCAGACGTTTCATGATGGGAAAGAAAGCAGACGATTTAGCTGTTTACGTAGCGTTTTAATCATTGTACAACTCCAAAAAACCAAATCATTGTCTTAGAAATCTGATAACGACAGGATTTTTAACGTTAAACCGTAAAAGTGACACGACCCGTTTTGGAGTAAATTCCCAACAAAGTTTAAATGCAGGATATTTATTTCAAAAACGTGAACGCAACCTGTCGACACCAGCGGTAATCAGAATCGATCTTTGCGCATCGCCAACGTGTCGATTTTGGCGGCGTGCAGTGATATCGTGGACGTATTACACATGATGTGGACAAAAATCGATACGATAGTCGCCCATAATGAGACTGCGCCGATATCATGCGTGTCTGGAATTGGAAATACTGAACTTACTGAGAGATATAATAAAAAAATGGACTTTCAATGCGAACGAGGCTTTGGATATTGGCTTTACAGACAGTCTCCTTCAACCTTCTTTACATGAACTTCCAGCACAGATCTCTTTCATTCTCGGTCCGAAAGGGGCCAGAGCGTTCCTCTCTTTCACTCCAAAACCTGATCCTTAAAAAGCTGGCAATTACGTCCACTTTGCATCCACGCTGTCGATTAAAGGTGGCGTGGATGAGAATGAGAAAGAATCAATGCGGCTCCAAGACGTTTTGAAATAGTAAGAAGCCAAAAAAATGAAAGTGGAATTGCACAAAGTTGCGTTAATAGGCCGTTTTGCGTAGCCCCGTTGCTTTAATGACCCTGGGGAGGATGAGGCAAGTCAGCGGTGAGTTAATTGAATATGCGGAGCTGTACTTTAAGATAACATAACCTTTATTTGTCCCACAATGGGGAAATTCCAGTGTTGTAACACAGATTAGACACAGAAATAGTTCAGGCACAGAAGTATAATAATAATAAAACAACTTCTAATAAAAAAAAGCTCTTGTAAAAAACCTCTAATACTCTTAATAAAAATAGTATTGCACATGATTATGACAGTATTGCACATGATTATGACAGTATTGCACATGATTATGACAGTATTGCACATGAGTATGACAGTAATGCACATGATTATGACAGTATTGCACATGATTAGGACAGTATTGCACATGATTAGGACAGTATTGCACATGATGACAGTATTGCACATGATTAGGTCAGTTTTGCACATGATTAGGACAGTATGACAGTATTGCACATGATTATGACAGTATTGCACATGATTAGTATTGCACATGATTAGGACAGTATTGCACATGATTATGACAGTATTGCACATGATTATGACAGTATTGCACATGATTAGGACAGTATTGCACATGATTAGGACAGTATGACAGTATTGCACATGATTATGACAGTATTGCACATGATTAGTATTGCACATTATTAGGACAATATTGCACATGATTATGACAGTATTGCACATGATTATGACAGTATTGCACATGATTAGGACAGTATTGCACATGATTAGGACAGTATGAAAGTAGTGCACATGAGTATGAAAGTATTGCACATGATTAGCACAGTATTGCACATGATTAGGACAGTATTGCACATGATTAGGACAGTATGACAGTATTGCACATGATTATGACAGTATTGCACATGATTAGTATTGCACATGATTAGGACAATATTGCACATGATTATGACAGTATTGCACATGATTATGACAGTATTGCACATGATTAGGACAGTATTGCACATGATTAGGACAGTATGACAGTATTGCACATGATTATGACAGTATTGCACATGATTAGTATTGCACATGATTAGGACAATATTGCACATGATTATGACAGTATTGCACATGATTATGACAGTATTGCACATGATTAGGACAGTATTGCACATGATTAGGACAGTATGAAAGTATTGCACATGAGTATGACAGTATTGCACATGATTAGCACAGTATTGCACATGATTAGGACAGTATGAAAGTATTGCACATGAGTATGACTGTATTGCACATGATTAGCACAGTATTGCACATGATTAGGACAGTATGAAAGTATTGCACATGAGTATGACAGTATTGCACATGATTATGAGACTGGCTCACTACGCCGTCCAGTGACACGTCAGAGGCAACTGGAAGAAGCTGAAATACGTGAAGAGGGTGAACTATCTCTGTCGGACAAAGACGCAATTAAAGATTTGTCTCCACATTCTACAAAGTGGCATCAGACGTTTACATGCATCTCCATGGAGACGAGCAAGACACACGACAAAGCGACATCTTGGATCATCTCGGATCTGTGAAGAAGCAAAAGCCTGAACACAAAAGAGTTCAATCGCAAGAAAAACAACATCTCCATTTAGAAAACTCGTTGAGTAGTATTTTTGTTGGTATTTTGTTTACGTGTTCGACAGATATTTACAATAATCAAGGAGGGACGGAGTAATATGTTGACTGCAGTAAAATACATTTGGCTTTTGGAAACATCAAAACTAGAGACTCAAGCTGCATTTGGGTTGAATAAATAAGTTGCTTTTATCACATAGAAAAGTGTTTAAAAGTACCAGGTTGTATTTGATCTGTATTGTATGTGTGTATAGTTTTTGTCCTGATACAAAAGTACACAGATGTGAATACTTCAGCGTCAGCAGGTAATGATATGAATTAGAAACACTGTGAATGACGCTAGCGACACAGTTTGAAAATTTTGTTATGAAAGTGATAGTGTGAAAAGGCAATTAATGGAAGTTGCTGAGAACTATTACACTATTATTAAGCACTATTCACTAAATCAACATATTTATTAACTAAATTGTGTTCAGTCTTTTGTGTATACTTTGTAATATTTTGAAGTAACACTTTTTGTCTCGTTTTACAGGTTATTCACCAGAGTTTGACTGCATTTCTACCATTTAAACGTGAATACAGCATTTCTCGGTTTGTTTGAGGTGTTTTTCTGACCATGGTCCGGGTCATTCTGTGCAGAGTTTACACTTTACACGTTTCTCAAAGTGTCTGGACGGGTTTCCTCCGGGCGCTCCGGACAATCAACCCGAAACACGCTCAGTCGATAAAATCCTCCAGCGATGGTCCTGACCGAGCTCAAGATCTGGAGATTTCAAATATAGACAAATATAGATTTTTTTTTTTTTTCTCTGAACAATGTATTTTAACAAATTCAATAGAATTTTAAGATATATTTTTTTCTTTATATACTGAAATTTAAAACAAAATGCAAAAAAAAATATGAAATTTCCCCATGTGGGACAATAAAGGATTATCTTATCTTATCTTAAATCGAATATAAAAGCATTGTATTATTTTTTTTTTTTAAATAATTATTTTTCAATTGTTTTCAAATGTATAAGAACAACAAAAAAAAGATAGTACACAACAAAAACCGACCAGAGATAAGTAAATAAGTCAAGAAATATGTCAAGAACTATATAAATAAATACATAAATCAATATATAAATAAATCAATATATAAGATAAGATAAGATATTCCTTTATTGTCCCACATGGGGAAATTCCATGGTTGCAACGCAGGTAGATACAGAGGTAGATACAGAAGAAAAGAACAGATCACTTATAGGAAGTCTGAAAAACACTCTCAGTAGAAGATCTCCTATAAATAAATAAAAACTCCCATAGACAAATAAATAAATAAATACATAAATACCATTGCATGTGATCACGACAGTAATTGCACATGAATATGTGTCACGACGGCACATGGATTGCACATGTAATTTCACAGTAATTGCACATGAATCACGACAGTAATTGCACATATGACGGAATTGCACATGGTTAGGTCAGTATTGCGAGTGTTCAGGACTAACAATGCTTGTTATAAAGTCTGACAGCAGCAGGAAGGAAAGACCTGCGAAACCTTTCCTTCACACAGCGAGGGTGGATCAGTCTGTCACTGAAGCTGCTCTCCAGAGCGGACAGAGTGTCCTGCAGGGGGTGACCCTCATGGTCCAGCATAGATGTGAATCTAGCCAGGACCCTCCTGTCCCCCACCTCCTGCACCGAGTCCAGAGCACAGCCCAGGACGGAGCTGGACTTCTTGATGACTCTGTCCAGCCTCCTCCTCTCCCTTTCTGTGATGCTGCTGCTCCAGCAGACCACACCGTACAGGAGGTTATAAATAAATAAATATATATATAAATAAATAATAATAATAATAATATATACGCATAAATAAACCAAACATTCAAAAACAAAATTAAGGCATATTCAAATCAAAAACCAGTCCAAAGTCTGTCAAATGTATCTATTTCGAAAATAGACATTATTTTCAGTAATAAAATGTTAAATACTGATCTGAACGTGACCACAAGCATGTTTAAACGCCAATTAAAGCCCCAATCATGCATAATATGTCCACTTTAATCGTAATGTAGCACCTCCCATCACAGTTCACACTTCACACAGTTCACACTTCAGGCTCATAGAATGTTATTTGTACCATCTTCAATCCATCCAGCTCCAGACATATTAGAATTGCAAAAATATTGTTATCCCCATGCAATTGTACAAAAAAGCGTTCACCTTCAAAGCTCGTGGCTATACTGAAAAGCCTATTCCCTATACATCAGAGGAGCGTAGGTGGTGTATCGGCACTCACTTCTCACTCCCCGACTTCAGTGCAATTACCTGGAGTGATTCAGCCCCACCACCTACCCTTTACTGTACCTTGTTTGTGCCCAAATCTACAGTCGGTAAACAAGCTTTAATTGGGCTCTTGGGGCAGTTGGGACGGAGCGACCAAGAATTAAAGACCATTTTCCAACTACGGGTTAAAAATAGACCTGTAAGTTTTGTTTTTCGCCAAAGTTTTAAAGGGAAAAAACACAGTGTCTGGATTGTGAGGAGAAGGTGAAACGGTCTCTTTTTTGTGTTTGTTTTTGAGCCAAAGCAATCCTACACACACACACAGGAAATCGATCACCTATCTATTATTTACATGAGCTAATATATCAGTCTGGTGCGCTCCAGACTCTGTGCTCGCTCAGCAGCAGAAGACCGAGCGCCTCCTCCTCCACCGTCAGCTCTGAAATAAACTCTATAATACAGCTTTAATTGTGTTTTGGCTTCCACTGTGTCGAGATTAATCAAACATCTGTTGTGCGGCTCAGTGGTGGAGCTGCGGAGAATATAGATAAAGAAGCACTTTGCCTGCGTGGGGTTGTATCCACCGGCCAAATGTGCTGGTTTTTACGTCGATACCTGAAAAGACCTGAAAGGAGGTTAGACGCTGCGGGAATCGAACCGTAAACCTTCTTGCTGTGAGGCGAGCGCTGTCGAGGTCGGGATTGTGTTGTCTCGTGTCGTCAAAGGTTTATTTAGCACAATTGTGGCCTTGAAATGCTAGGTTTCCATGAGAAGTTGGATCAAAATGTAGTTATTCATATGTTCTTGTTGTTGGATTGCTTTACGTCATGATTTTTGTAGGTTTTGAAGATTTTTAGATCCGAATGACCAAAAAAAAAATGCTTTCCCTCTTTAGTGGTTAGAACATTAAACCTCAATATCACAAGGCTACTCAGAACGTAGATAGAACCCTATAACTCTAAAAGGACATATTGTTAACTTACGGTAATGGTAGAGTTTACTGGCGTTTACTACTTGTGTTTACTACTTGTGTTTACTACTTGTGTTTACTACTTGTGTTTACTACTTGTGTTTACTACTTGTGTTTACTACTTGTGTTTACTTGAGTTTTCTTGCGTTTACTTGGACACAATGGACCGTGTGTTTCTCTGATTGGTTATCGGAAATCTGGAGGCGGGACACGGTGCCAGATCCTTACGTCTTTGTAAACTATTGTAAAAGCGCGCCGTCTCGGCTGGCCAGGCAAGTAGTGACCCAACGGCTAATCATGGTTGTTCCGCTGCCATTTTGTCTTGGCTTTTTGTACCTCAATGGACGCTTGGTGCGCCTGGTCAATAACTTTATTCGTAACCGCAACTGTGGCAGAAAGAACAAACAAAATGACAAATACCGGCATTGCAATCATGAAACACAATCACAACTTATTCATATTGACTGGGACGTTCTGCCTCTTGCTCGTCACCGTGGAGATGTCATTGTTTTGCCTGTAACGTTCCACTGTCGGTTGTTAAACATTTAGATCCTGCGAAAAGGTTTAACGTGAAAATTTGACAAAAAACATTCTGGACGGTTAAAGCCATTCTATGCAACGTTTCAAGAGAAGCGATACCATCAAAGTTTCATAGTGCTCTTTTTAAACGCAGCGATATCCGTTCCCTGCGGCCGGCGCTTCACAATAGCGTAACCTTTCGCTCGTCTCCAGCCTCAGACTAAAGCCAGACAAATGGAGCGTCGAGTCCAAACAGCGGAGACTCTCGGCTAAAAGGAGGGAAAAGGGCGCGAGGACGGAGTGATGCTGTTAGGAGGAGATGGAGCAGACGCCGAGTCTGTGAACGCTCGCTGCGCGATCCATATCCGTCTGACGCACGGGATTCTGGGAACGTCTCTCTCCGACCAGCGGTTTTACATCATTAAAGAGCGTGGATTGGTAATATCTGAGACTCACTCTGTGCATTTAGTTAAAAGTTGCTTGTATTTGAGTAACTCTGACGGCCTGAGTTCTTGTCCCTGGGGATCTTCAAAGGAAGGAGTGGGTGGGCACGGATTTACGTTTGAATGTATTATACAATTTAAACAGAGACAAGATATAATAGTTTACCAATCTCAGTTCTGTGTTTGGTGTTTGTATCATTCAATCATTTTGTGTTGTATGAAGCTACGGGTTTATTCAATTTAAGTATTTATTTATCATAAGAAATCATAAAATAAAATGAAAACAATTAGATTTTTTGCTTTATATTGTCCTGTGTGACACTTAAGTCGAGAAACTGCAGGTGAATAAGAAAAAAATCTTGCGTTTAGAGTGAAAATTGTAGTTTACTTACACACAAAAAATATATCACCCATATAATGTTTTAAAATATACAGTAAATAAGTAATTGTATGAGTTAAAATGGGCAAAAGCTCACACTTTGGACATAAGATTGAGCCCGGTTTAAATCTTTTGCTTCATTTATATTATTTTATGATATTTTCCCTTGTCTTCTTTACAGATTAAGGCCACACCCAAACACTTCGCTTTGACACTTCGCTTTGACACATGTAATAATACTAGAACTGCTGAATAATACTCGCTGCAGTTTCACTTTCGCACGGCCTGAAATGGCGTCAGAAATGTGTGCGTTTCTCACAGACAGTTTGTGATCCAGATTCATGTGCAGGGCAAGACGCTGCGCTCCGAGCTCAGATTTTGGAAATGCGGATGGAGTTGTGGGAGTGCCTTCAGGTGGAGCCGCTTAATCATCACCACATTTACGCCTGGGCTCATGCTCGCTTGATCCAGAGTTTGCATGTTCTTCCCCGTGGGTTTGCTGCAGGCTCTCAGGTTTACCCCACCCATCAACTCAACTCATGCTCCGGGTTAAAATCCTCCAACAAAAGGCAGTCCTGACCAAGCCCAGCGCAAAGATCCGGAGATGTGTCCAGACGGTCGCGGTGAGGAGACGGCCCCGTTAGCACGTTAGCACTGGAGGATGGGTCAAATGCAGAGAACTTCCATACAAGGACATTAAAGTGCACATTATCCATCATGTTTCCAGAATGTTTCCATCGCGCCTCCACACGCTGCCTGCAGGGGGCCACAGCACGCCTCAGTGGACCACATTTGCGCATGAAGCTTTCTCAGGGTAAATTATGATGGTGATTATGGTACATCAACTTTTAGCCTATTTATAATCTTATAATCCGCTTCTGGAGTTGTGTTTTGTTTCGTTCGCTGAGTAATTCTGATAATGGCGTCTCATGGCTCAATGGCGTTCCAGACCGGTTCATCGTGGGACTCTCGTCGTCATGGTAACGGTTAAAAGAGGAGGCATGACTCTGGTCCAGCGGCTTGACCCAAACATAAATGTATTGTTCATAAAATACAATCCAAGTCATACCTGAATTATCCTTTTTTTAATCATAAAACCAATCTCAGCAATTTCACAAAAAGACGTTCAGTAATTCAGTTTGTGGCTAAAGCTGTTTGAGCATCGGCTTTTTCTGCATTCATTTCACTTTCCTGCACATTAACGCCGCGTTAGGTAATGCAATCCATCTCCTGCTGCCTCAATCTCGATTTCAAACCTTTTGTTGGGTAAATTAACATGTTTTGTGGAGTTCTCGGAGACGACTGCTGTTGTGACTTTGGCTCTGTTTGTGATTTTGTTTTGAAGTCGGTCGGATCAACACAAGTCGCCGTCACTGGAAACACGGCGGTTTATCACAAGATCAAGTCAGTTTGATTGGTTTAATGAGTGAATTGTGCCTTTCTCCAGACGTGGATCACTTGGCTCCACCTCGTGACATCAGACGGTGGACATTCGGCAAAAGCTCATCTGTATTTTCAAAGTAAAGTAGATTTAAACCTTCACGAGACTCGATCACGTCACTACAACAGTAAAATCCATCCCAAATTTGAAAGCTAGCAGCCATTGTTTTAGCGTGATTTAAACTGCTTCGGCCTCTGGGATGTTTTGAACGCCAAGAAATCACGGATGACTTTACTTTACTTTACTATAGATATGAATTACTACAGTACAAGCTCAGTAAATGCTATGAAACTCTGTTGTATTCCTCGAAAACAATTAGCGCGAGCCGGTTTGAGCAGAGATGACCACAAGCTCACACTTCTCCTGCCGCAGGTCGCTTTCTTCCAATCAACACGTTTAATTATATCTCTGCGCGCCGCTGCTTTGTGAGCGCGAGGCTACAACCGCGGCGTGAGGTACACTTTAATCATCTCTCTTGAGGGAAATTCACTCTCTGTATTTGACCCGCCCTCAACGAGCACAGGGGGCGGCGCCGGGCTCGGTCATTTGACCCGCCCTCAGCGAGCACAGGGGGCGGCGCCGGGCTCGGTTATTTGACCCGCCCTCAGCGAGCACAGGGGGCGGCGCCGGGCTCGGTCATTTGACCCGCCCTCAGCGAGCACAGGGGGCGGCGCCGGGCTCGGTCATTTGACCCGCCCTCAACGAGCACAGGGGGCGGCGCCGGGCTCGGTCATTTGACCCGCCCTCAGCGAGCACAGGGGGCGGCGCCAGGCTCGGTCATTTGACCCGCCCTCAGCGAGCACAGGGGGCGGAGCCGGGCTCGGTCATTTGACCCGCCCTCAGCGAGCACAGGGGGCGGAGCCGGGCTCGGTCAGGACCAAGAAGCTGCAGGATGTGACCGACGGCGCACGCTGGGGGTCGAGTAAACGCACCCGAAACGTGCAACGGGCAAACTCTGCACAGAAAGGCCTGAAGAAAATGAGACACTTTCAATAAGATCAAATAAAATGGTATAAAAGTAATACTAGAACACTAAATGTCTCCAACGCCATTATGTGCATTATTACGTTAACGGTTGCCACAAAAAGAAAAACTTCACTCCCTTATTTTCTATTATTCATTTATTTATTAATTTATTCCATTTATCTATTCTGTTTATTCATTTTATTTATTTGATGGTTGTTTTAATGATGAAACAGCCTCGAAGCTGAAATACAGTTGCGCAGAACGTGGGATTTCTCTGGTTTGAGTGGATTTCAGAATAAAACTCTTCTTTCTCGGCTGGTGACTTTCCAGTAATCTGCGGCCGATTTATCAGCCGCTTTCAAGTCAAAACGGTGAAGGGAAAAGGACTTTGCGATCCAGATCTACTGTAACTGTGACATCTCCTGATCAATGACTTAACGGAGAGCAAAATGCACTAACGCCGATTCCGCTCGTCCAATCTCGGCATGACATTCGCCTTCGAAACATCAGGTTTTGTGACGTTCCCGACAAATCCCTGTAATTAGCGCACACGCCGGCCGGAATGGATCCAGCGCTCCGAGGAGGCATGGATTTCCGATGATGACTGTGTGACACCGGCGTTCACGCCCTCGACGCCATCGTCACCTCGATGAGGCAGACGCTGAAGACGCTCGATCACATTTACAGGAGAAAAGCATTTGATTTTTGAGATCAAAAGGTCAGATTTCTCTCGTCCGCTTTTCTCTGTAATGTTATATTGCTTTGCCTGAAATGTTCCACAGTGGGGGGTGTATTTGTCTCCACGGTAACAAGCAGGTCAAATCCACCGGTCAAAGTTACAGGTCAGATCACTTATATTAAGAATGATCTCCACCTTAAAAGAGGAAGTTATGCATGTAATACTTGATGAAACAGTAAGTTGTGTGAGAAACAAGTTAAATGAATTCAGGTATATTTTTTGTGCATAAAAACCCAATCATTGCCAGCAGAGGGCGCATGGACTGGAGTGGAGTAGTTTAAAGGACATAATATTGTGCACATATGACCTCTTTTAACCATTTTTAACCGACATCATAAACAAACCTGGAGTTAGCTTCATTAACAGTGTTTCATTAATCCTGAGTTTCTTTGGAACATGAGATGCCAAAGTAAAGATCCTCAAGAGCAAGAGCAGTTTGTGCCTTTTGACCTTTGACCTGCAGTGATGTCACTGTGACATCGTGACCGTTTATGAGTCTGGAACAAACCACTCAAACACGTGTGGTTTATCCACTACTGAACACACTGGACACGCCGGACGCGCGGACACACACTGAACACAAACTGAACACACACTGAACACACTGAACACACACTGAACACACTGAACACACACTGAAGACACTGAACACACACTGAACACACTGAACACACACTGAACACACACTGAACACACACTGAACACACTGAACACACACTGAACACACTGAACACACACTGAACACACTGAACACACACTGAACACACACTGAACACACACTGAACACACTGAACACACACTGAACACACACTGAACACACTGAACACACACTAAACACACTGAACACACACTGAAGACACTGAACACACACTGAACACACTGAACACACACTGAACACACACTGAACACACACTGAACACACTGAACACACACTGAACACACACTGAACACACTGAACACACACTGAACACACACTGAACACACACTGAACACACTGAACACACACTGAACACACACTGAACACACTGAACACACACTGAACACACACTGAACACACTGAACACACACTGAACACACACTGAACACACACTGAACACACTGAACACACACTGAACACACACTGAACACACTGAACACACACTGAACACACTGAACACACACTGAACACACACTGAACACACTGAACACACACTGAACACACTGAACACACACTGAACACACTGAACACACACAACACACACTGAACACACACTGAACACACTGAACACACACTGAACACACTGAACACACTGAACACACACTGAACACACACTGAACACACTGAACACACTGAACACACACTGAACACACACTGAACACACACTGAACACACACTGAACACACACTGAACACACTGAACACACTGAACACACACTGAACACACACTGAACACACACTGAACACACACTGAACACACTGAACACACGCTGAACACACGCTGAACACACTGAACACACACTGAACACACACTGAACACACACTGAACACACTGAACACACACTGAACACACACTGAACACACGCTGAACACACGCTGGACACGCTAAACACACTGGACACGCCGGACGCGCGGACACACTGAACACACACTGAACACACACTGAACACACTGAACACACTGAACACACACTGAACACACACTGAACACATACTGAACACACGCTGAACACACGCTGAACACACTGAACACACACTGAACACACTGAACACACTGAACACACGCTGAACACACGCTGAACACACACTGAACACACTGAACACACACTGAACACACTGCACACACGCTGAACACACGCTGAACCCACTGAACACACTGAACAAACGCTGAACACACACTGAACACACACTGGACACGTTGGACACACTGAACACACTCTGAACACACTGGACACACACTGAACACACACTGAACACACACTGAACACACTGGACACACACTGAACACACTGAACACACACTGGACACGCTGGACACACTGAACACACACTGAACACACTGGACACGTTGGACACACTGAACACACACTGAACACACTGGACACACACTGAACACACTGAACACACACTGAACACACTGGACACACACTGAACACACTGAACACACACTGGACGCGCGGACACACTGAACACACTGGACACACACTGGACACACACTGAACACACTGAACACACTGAACACACTGAACACACACTGAACACACTGAACACACTGAACACACACTGAACACACACTGAACACACACTGAACACACGCTGAACACACGCTGAACACACTGAACACACACTGAACACACACTGAACACACTGAACACACACTGAACACACTGAACACACACTGAACACACACTGAACACACACTGAACACACGCTGAACACACGCTGGACACGCTAAACACACTGGACACGCCGGACGCGCGGACACACTGAACACACACTGAACACACACTGAACACACACTGAACACACACTGAACACACACTGAACACACTGAACACACACTGAACACACACTGAACACACTGAACACACTGAACACACACTGAACACACACTGAACACATACTGAACACACTGAACACACGCTGAACACACGCTGAACACACTGAACACACACTGAACACACTGAACACACTGAACACACGCTGAACACACGCTGAACACACACTGAACACACTGAACACACACTGAACACACTGCACACACGCTGAACACACGCTGAACCCACTGAACACACTGAACACACGCTGAATACACACTGAACACACACTGAACACGTTGGACACACTGAACACACACTGAACACACTGGACACACACTGAACACACACTGAACACACACTGAACACACACTGGACACGCTGGACACACTGAACACACACTGAACACACTGGACACGCCGGACGCGCGGACACACTGAACACACACTGAACACACTGGACACACACTGGACACACTGAACTCACTGCAGCTGATGACAGTCAATGATACATAATAATAATAATGTACCCTGGAAAGAAACCAGCTTAAAACAATATGGACATAAATAAAGTAATGTGATCTGATACACATGTACAACATGCACGAATCACTCTAAATAAACCACTTTGCACAGATAAATGCAATGCTTAAGCTGTTAAATGTCCTTCATTGTGAATCATGTCTCCTTTAACTTCGTGTGCACATTATTCACGGGCTCATTCCATCCACACCTGCAAAACGATCAAATTCATTTATAAAGCGCTTGTAATGTTGCACTTACCAAAGTTACAATATTCAAACAAACAAACAAACAAACAAACAAACAAACATGATCAATGCGACAACAACTCATTGTTGGTTAAAAGCCAAAGAGACAAGACAGAAAAGGCTCGATCCGTTCACTTTTTGCCGCCCTGACATCGCGGCTCGATAAATGAGGAGCAAGGCCATTTAAAGAGCTATAAACCAATAAAAGAACTTTAAAATATTTTCCAAATCGCACACCGGCATCAACTCCTCCTCCAGCTCCGGTCCCCGCCGCGCAAACCCGTTCCAAACACTTTAAACGGCGTGGACGTGTCAAATCGCTTTTGCCCGTCGCAGTTAGAGAACAATGGGCGACTTCTAACGGCAGAAAGGAGCCGTTTCAAGTCGCACGCCATCAGAGGAGATAATTGCGTATTGACAAAAGAGGAGCAAAGCGAAGGCCCATTTACCCCGTCATCGCTCTCCTCCGATTACCACGTTCGCTGACCACCGCGCCTGATGATAAAAAAACAACAACAACAACAACAACAATTTAGCGTCAAATCGAAAGGCGAATAAATATTAGCTGCTCATAATGACGAGCGAGGGGGCAGTTTTATGACCGCGCCTCCTGGTTTTGAAAGCGTTTGGAGGACAATGGCGAGCGCGGTCCCGAGAGACGGTGTTTACGGTTGTGATGGATGCGTTTGCAGAACACGGCGTTATCGACTCGCGGACAAAGACGTTTACGTGTAACGAATGGACGCTTCGCAAAACAATACGAGCGCTGCTGCTGCTTTTGTCGTTTAGGAATCTAATACCGCTTTGTGCTGCAGGAACTAGAACTCATTATCTAATACTGCTTTGTGCTGCAGGAGCTAGAACTCATTATCTAATACTGCTTTGTGCTGCAGGAACTAGAACTCATTATCTAATACTGCTTTGTGCTGCTGGAACTAGAACTCATTATCTAATACTGCTTTGTGCTGCAGGAGCTAGAACTCATTATCTAATACTGCCTTGTGCTGCAGGAGCTAGAACTCATTATCTAATACTGCTTTGTGCTGCTGGAACTAGAACTCATTATCTAATACTGCTTTGTGCTGCAGGAGCTAGAACTCATTATCTAATACTGCTTTGTGCTGCTGGAACTAGAACTCATTATCTAATACTGCTTTGTGCTGCTGGAACTAGAACTCATTATCTAATACTGCTTTGTGCTGCTGGAACTAGAACTCATTATCTAATACTGCTTTGTGCTGCAGGAACTAGAACTCATTACCTAATACCGCTTTGTGCTGCTGGAACTAGAACTCATTATCTAATACTGCTTTGTGCTGCTGGAACTAGAACTCATTATCTAATACCGCTTTGTGCTGCAGGAACTAGAACTCATTATCTAATACTGCTTTGTGCTGCTGGAACTAGAACTCATTATCTAATACCGCTTTGTGCTGCAGGAACTAGAACTCATTATCTAATACTGCTTTGTGCTGCAGGAACTAGAACTCATTATCCAATACTGCTTTGTGCTGCAGGAGCTAGAACTCATTATCTAATACTGCTTTGTGCTGCAGGAGCTAGAACTCTTTATCTAATACTGCTTTGTGCTGCTGGAACTAGAACTCATTATCTAATACTGCTTTGTGCTGCAGGAGCTAGAACTCATTATCTAATACTGCTTTGTGCTGCAGGAGCTAGAACTCATTATCTAATACTGCTTTGTGCTGCAGGAGCTAGAACTCATTATCTAATACTGCTTTGTGCTGCAGGAGCTAGAACTCATTATCTAATACTGCTTTGTGCTGCAGGAGCTAGAACTCATTATCTAATAATGCACAAAGCAGTATTAGATAATGAGTTCTAGTTCCTGCAGCACAAAGCAGTATTAGATAATGAGTTCTAGCTCCTGCAGCACAAAGGAGTATTAGATAATGAGTTCTAGTTCCTGCAGCACAAAGCAGTATTGGATAATGAGTTCTAGCTCCTGCAGCACAAAGCAGTATTAGATAATGAGTTCTAGTTCCTGCAGCACAAAGCAGTATTAGATAATGAGTTCTAGCTCCTGCAGCACAAAGCAGTATTAGATAATGAGTTCTAGTTCCTGCAGCACAAAGCAGTATTAGATAATGAGTTCTAGTTCCTGCAGCACAAAGCAGCATTAGATAATGAGTTCTAGTTCCAGCAGCACAAAGCAGTATTAGATAATGAGTTCTAGTTCCTGCAGCACAAAGCAGTATTAGATAATGCGTTCTAGTTCCAGCAGCACAAGGCAGTATTAGATAATGAGTTCTAGTTCCTGTAGCACAAAGCAGTATTGGATAATGAGCTTTGTGCTGCTGGAACTAGAACTCATTATCTAATACCGCTTTGTGCTGCAGGAACTAGAACTCATTATCTAATACTGCTTTGTGCTGCAGGAACTAGAACTCATTATCTAATACTGCTTTGTGCTGCTGGAACTAGAACTCATTATCTAATACTGCTTTGTGCTGCAGGAACTAGAACTCATTATCTAATACTGCTTTGTGCTGCAGGAACTAGAACTCATTATCTAATACTGCTTTGTGCTGCAGGAACTAGAACTCATTATCTAATACTGCTTTGTGCTGCTGGAACTAGAACTCATTATCTAATACTGCTTTGTGCTGCAGAAACTAGAACTCATTATCTAATACTGCTTTGTGCTGCAGGAACTAGAACTCATTATCTAATACTGCTTTGTGCTGCTGGAACTAGAACTCATTATCTAATACTGCTTTGTGCTGCAGGAACTAGAACTCATTATCTAATACTGCTTTGTGCTGCTGGAACTAGAACTCATTATCTAATACCGCTTTGTGCTGCAGGAACTAGAACTCATTATCTAATACCGCTTTGTGCTGCTGGAACTAGAACTCATTATCTAATACTGCTTTGTGCTGCTGGAACTAGAACTCATTATCTAATACTGCTTTGTGCTGCAGGAGCTAGAACTCATTATCTAATACTGCTTTGTGCTGCTGGAACTAGAACTCATTATCTAATACTGCTTTGTGCTGCTGGAACTAGAACTCATTATCTAATACTGCTTTGTGCTGCTGGAACTAGAACTCATTATCTAAGACTGCTTTGTGCTGCAGGAACTAGAACTCATTATCTAATACCGCTTTGTGCTGCTGGAACTAGAACTCATTATCTAATACTGCTTTGTGCTGCTGGAACTAGAACTCATTATCTAATACTGCTTTGTGCTGCAGGAACTAGAACTCATTATCTAATACTGCTTTGTGCTGCTGGAACTAGAACTCATTATCTAATACCGCTTTGTGCTGCAGGAACTAGAACTCATTATCTAATACTGCTTTGTGCTGCAGGAACTAGAACTCATTATCTAATACTGCTTTGTGCTGCTGGAACTAGAACTCATTATCTAATACTGCTTTGTGCTGCAGGAACTAGAACTCATTATCTAATACTGCTTTGTGCTGCAGGAACTAGAACTCATTATCTAATACTGCTTTGTGCTGCAGGAACTAGAACTCATTATCTAATACTGCTTTGTGCTGCTGGAACTAGAACTCATTATCTAATACTGCTTTGTGCTGCAGAAACTAGAACTCATTATCTAATACTGCTTTGTGCTGCAGGAACTAGAACTCATTATCTAATACTGCTTTGTGCTGCTGGAACTAGAACTCATTATCTAATACTGCTTTGTGCTGCAGGAGCTAGAACTCATTATCTAATACTGCTTTGTGCTGCAGGAACTAGAACTCATTATCTAATACTGCTTTGTGCTGCTGGAACTAGAACTCATTATCTAATACTGCTTTGTGCTGCAGGAACTAGAACTCATTATCTAATACTGCTTTGTGCTGCTGGAACTAGAACTCATTATCTAATACCGCTTTGTGCTGCAGGAACTAGAACTCATTATCTAATACTGCTTTGTGCTGCAGGAACTAGAACTCATTATCTAATACTGCTTTGTGCTGCTGGAACTAGAACTCATTATCTAATACTGCTTTGTGCTGCTGGAACTAGAACTCATTATCTAATACTGCTTTGTACTGCAGGAACTAGAACTCATTATCTAATACTGCTTTGTGCTGCTGGAACTAGAACTCATTATCTAATACAGCTTTGTGCTGCAGGAACTAGAACTCATTATCTAATACTGCTTTGTGCTGGAGGAACTAGAACTCATTATCTAATACTGCTTTGTGCTGCAGGAACCAGAACTCATTATCTAATACTGCTTTGTGCTACAGGAACTAGAACTCATTATCTAATACTGCTTTGTGCTGCAGGAACTAGAACTCATTATCTAATACTGCTTTGTGCTGCAGGAACTAGAACTCATCTAATACTGCTTTGTGCCGCAGGAACTAGAACTCATTGTCTAATACTGCTTTGTGCTGCAGGAACTAGAACTCATTATCTAATACCGCTTTGTGCTGCAGGAACTAGAACTCATTATCTAATACTGCTTTGTGCTGCAGGAACTAGAACTCATTATCTAATACCGCTTTGTGCTGCTGGAACTAGAACTCATTATCTAATACCGCTTTTTGCTGCTGGAACTAGAACTCATTATCTAATACTGCTTTGTGCTGCAGGAGCTAGAACTCATTATCTAATACTGCTTTGTGCTGCAGGAGCTAGAACTCATTATCTAATACTGCTTTGTGCTGCAGGAACTAGAACTCATTATCTAATACTGCTTTGTGCTACAGGAACTAGAACTCATTATCTAATACTGCTTTGTGCTGCAGGAACTAGAACTCATTATCTAATACCGCTTTGTGCTGCTGGAACTAGAACTCATTATCTAATACTGCTTTGTGCTGCAGGAACTAGAACTCATTATCTAATAATGCTTTGTGCTGCAGGAATTAGAACTCATTATCTAATACCGCTTTGTGCTGCTGGAACTAGAACTCATTATCCAATACTGCTTTGTGCTGCTGGAACTAGAACTCATTATCTAATACTGCTTTGTGCTGCAGGAACTAGAACTCATTATCTAATACTGCTTTGTGCTGCAGGAGCTAGAACTCATTATCTAATACTGCTTTGTGCTGCAGGAACTAGAACTCATTATCTAATACCGCTTTGTGCTGCTGGAACTAGAACTCATTATCTAATACTGCTTTGTGCTGCAGGAACTAGAACTCATTATCTAATACTGCTTTGTGCTGCTGGAACTAGAACTCATTTACTGCTACTAAAGACGGTTCTGTTACTATCACTGCTCCTTATGAGATAATACTACAGCTCAAAATAGCGGTGTAAATCCTTCATTCGTCCAGGAGTTCCAGTTCTACTGCTCAGACTGTGTAACGTGAACTATTTACATCATTATTACAACAATAATACATTTAAACTGTTGTTCTGACGCTGCTGCTTCTACTTGTCGGACTTGACCCACTATTTTGACGACTTGGGACTCGACTTGGACTTTGAACCCTGCGACTTTCTGTTTCTCTCTTGACAGTTTGTGGTTGTTCAGAGCATTTCCATAGGAAAGAAGAACTCCAGCTAGAATTGTTCATAAAAATGTAGAACCATTCACAAAAAAACATTGAACCGTTGACAAAAAACGTAGTAGCAGTTGTTACGCATGTTCAATTGAATAATTTGCTTTTAAGAAAAACATCAAATGTGAAACTTGGACATTCATACATATAAACAAGTAAAAAAATTGATAATATTTAGTAAATTTTGTGTGAAATTCTGCACTGAAGAAGTCGTTAGGACTTTGTAACAGATTAAATATATATAAAGTTATTTCAATACAGTATTTGTTCTTTTCTTCTGTATCTACCTCTGTATCTACCTGCGTTGCATCAATGGAATTTCCCCATGTGGGACAATAAAGGATTATCTTATCTTATCTTATAGACTTGAACCTGTACTTATAGCCTATGTACTTTACAGAGAGTTGAGCTCCCTCTAGTGTCTGAAGACGGACTTGCATTTCGCCGACACTGGAGAAAGAGGAGGGAGTCAATTTAATACTTCTACCCACTTCCCCGGAAAATAGCTAAATAAAAATATATATATATCCAGCAATATATTTCAGAATCCGATTTTTTAGATATACTGCTGGATTTTTATTTTTTTTTAAATATGTTTTCCTCTTAATTCCTGCATTTTTCCTTGATTAATTTACTATGAAAAATGCACATTGAGCAATCGAAACACGTGTAATAGAATAAATTCAGGACGTTTAATGCCATACCCTGGAACATTCCAGTCGAACCATCGTCATGGAGACAAGCTGGTAGAAGACCCACGCACCAGAAAAAGCAACATATTCCACCTTCGATTACTCGCCCCAAACGGCCGTTGCAGCAGCACCTGAGGGCCCCACACTGCCATTGCAGCAGCACCTGAGGGCCCCACACTGCCATTGCAGCAGCACCTGAGGGCCCCACACTGCCATTGCAGCAGCACCTGAGGGCCCCGCACGGCCGTCAGAGCAGCACCCAAGGGCCCCGTCGCAGCAGCACCCTGGGGCCCTCCTCACCCGAGCAACCCCATCTCCCACGTTTGGGAAGGCGTCGTTACATAAACCGCCCGTTAACTGTAATTGGCGCGTCTTGGGATCGCGCTGTAAAACTTTGTGCTCATCCAGACGAGGCCATGGTTCCCAGGAGCCCCACAAACGTCCAAACCGAGGTAATTCAATTGCAAAATACTCACCGACGCAACAGCGGATGAGAAAAGTAGCCTCCTCCGGCGCAGCGTGATGCAGAGTTCGCCCGTCAAACGCAGCGGAGAATTAACAACATCATTTTGCCTCCGCCGAGCGAGCGCTTTTAATGTGACCCTCCAGGACAATAAGAGAGCACAGGCCAGTCCTAAAACAGCAAGAAGAGATTAAACTTATAACTGCAATTATCAAAGTCTGAATATTTAATTCTTCAGGCCTTTATTTACTGCTGCATGTGAATATGATCCGGAGAATATTATTAAGTATTACAATATTGAAGTTAAAGGTTTCAGGAAAAATACTTAAAAAGCCCAACATTTTCAGATATAATAGATACTTTACCATAAAATCTACTTTTTGCTACAAACAAATACAAATTTAGAAAACAGGAACCTTCATGTGAGTGCAATATTCATGGTGCAATATATGTGAAAGAATGTTTCTGTTGTGTTTTCAATGCATTGTGTTTAAACCATGTATTAAAGGTAATATTATAGTTTCATGGTTTAAACCAAACTTTTTCACCCAACGACCGCTATTTTACAGGTGGATATGTGGACGACCTCAATATCCTTCTCTTTCCTTCTTTCCTACAGCCTTATCATGAAACATAAACTTTTTTCTGGCTAATAAACCGAACAGTATTGATTATATAATACTTTAAAAAAGTGATTAACATGCCATCCCTTTATTAAAGACACAATCAAGTCAGAATATATTTTCCAAACACTCTCGGAGAACACCTGAGACAAGGTTGGGAATGACCGCTTTAAACTATAGAATGTTACTCACTTCCTGCTCTCGTGTGCAGGTGTCAAACAGGCAAGGCAAGGCAAGTTTATTTGTAGAGCACATTTCATACACAAGGCAATTCAAAGTGCTTCACACAGCAGGAAAAATGCATTCAAATCACAAAGAAATTACAGAAATACAATAAAATTAACTAAATTAAAAATTATCAATCCAACTGATTTTCTAAACTAATAAAATCACAAACAAAAGAGAAGAGTGCAAAGATAAAAATTAACTACAATAAAATTAACTAAATTAAAAATTATCAATCCAACTGATTTTCTAAACTAATAAAATCACAAACAAAAGAGAAGAGTGCAAAGAAAAAATTGTTTCAGTCATATGCGCAGCTAAACAAAACTGTTTTTAGCTTAGATTTGAACATTGTCAGAGTAGAAGCCTGTCTCACATCTTCAGGAAGACTGTTCCAGATTTTAGCTGCATAAAACTGAAACGCAGATTCCCCATGTTTTGTCCTGACTCTGGGCACCAGCAGGAGGCCGGTCCCTGAGGTCCTCAGAGTCCGAGATGGTTCATATGGCACTAACATATCCAAGATGTACTTTGGTGCTAGGCCATGGAGAGACTTGTACACAAGCAGAGCTGCTTTAAAGTCTATTCTCTGAGCCACAGGAGCCAGTGCAGAGACCTGAGAACAGGACTAATGTGATCATACTTCCTGGTTCTAGTCAGGACCCGAGCAGCAGCGTTCTGGACGTACTGCAGCTGTTTTACAGCTCGTTTGGAGAGACCAGTGAGCAGGCCGTTACAGTAGTCTAATCTATTGGAGACAAACGCGTGGATAAGTCTCTCTAAATCTGGTTTTGACACTATATTTTTGATTTTGGCAATGTTTTTTAGATGGTAAAAAGCTGCTGATGTTATTGATTTGACGTGGCTATTAAAGTTCAAGTCTGAGTCCATTATTACCCCCAGATTTCTAATTTGGTTTGTAGGTTTTAGAGCGAGACTCTGGAGGTGACCGCTAACACTTTCTCTTTGTTTCTGTGGGCCAAAAACGATTATTTCAGTCTTGTCTGAGTTCAGCTGGAGAAAGTTGTTTTGCATCCACAAACTGATCTGTTGGATGCAGTGACAGAGTGAATCTACTGGTCCATAGTCACCTGCCGATAGTGAAACATAGATCTGAGTGTCGTCTGCATAATTGTGATAGGACACATTTTCACTGCGTATCAACTGACCCAACGGCAGCATGTAGAGGTTGAACAGAAGGGGACCCAGGACTGACCCTTGGGGCACTCCACAGGTCAGGGTCATGTGGTCTGAGACACAGCTACCAATTTCAACAAAGTACTTCCTGTCTTCCAGATAGGACCTTAACCAGTTTAGGGCAGTGCCAGTGATGCCCACCCAGTCCTCTAGTCTCTGTAAGAGGATCCCATGATCGACAGTGTCAAAAGCAGCACTCAGATCTAACAGAATTAAGACTGAGGCTTTGCCCGTGTCAGTGTTCAGGCGGATGTCATTTGTCACCTTGACAAGAGCAGTCTCAGTGCTGTGATGAGGTCTAAAACCTGACTGAAAAACATCAAATGAGTTGTTTATTAAGAGGAAATCTGTGAGCTGTTGGTAAACAACCTTTTCAAGGACTTTGCCCCAAAATGGTAGATTAGAGATGGGCAGGTAATGACTCAGTACTGCGGCATCAAGACTGCTCTTCTTTAGGAGAGGCTTTATGACCGCAGTTTTCAAAGACATTGGGAATGTTCCAGATTGAAGCGACATGTTAACTATGTGAGTGAATGGTGCTAACAAACTGTTCAGCACAGACTTTAGAAATTTGATGGGTAACACATCGAGGCAGCATGTAGATGAACTCAGACTGGTGATGATCTCATGGACAGTTTTGTCAGTTACTGCTGCAAAGTGAGTTAGCTCTAAGTGTCTTGGTGGTTTTAGGGTAATTTTTTGCATTGTGGGATTTATAGCATTTTTAATGCCCTGAACTTTGTCATTAAAGAATAATGCAAACTCATTACACTTGGATGTGGAAATGAGTTCTAACGGCAGCTGAGCTGGAGGGTTTGTTAATCTGTTTACTGTGGCAAACAGGACACGCGAGTTGTTACTGGAGCTTCCAATCCTTTCAGAAAAATATCTTTCCCTAGTTCTACATAAGATTAGGTTGTACATGTTCAGCTTTTCTTTGTAAATCTCTTTTTGAACCTGGAGCTTTGACTTGCGCCATTTCCGTTCGGCCCTTTTCTGTGCCCTGACCGAATCATCATTTCTCCACGGCGCCTTCTGCTTATTTTTAACCATTTTAGCCTTTATAGGGGCGATGGTGTCCAGAACATTCAAAACACTAGATGTAACAGAGTTCAACAAATCATTTACATTAGAACATGAGACATTTTCAAAGTTTATCATTTCCATAAACAGTGCACCTGTGCCATCACTTATGTGTCTCCTCTGAACAACTGCAGGACCAACCGGAGGTTTGGGAGAAACAGACAGGTCAAAGAAGACACAGAAATGATCAGACAGAGCAACATCGATCACATTAACATTTGAAATATTTACCCCCTTTGTAATTATGAGATCTAGAGTGTGTCCTTTACTGTGGGTGGGGCCTCTCACATGCTGAGTAAGACTGAAGGTTTCAAGGACAGCATCAAGCTCTTTAGCGTTTCTGTCACAAATATTATCAACATGCACATTGAAATCACCTGTAATGACCAAACCATCAAAGTCTGTGCATATGACTGAGAGCATCTCAGTAAAATCATCAATAAAACTTTGGCAGTGCTGGGGAGGCTTGTATAAAACAATGAAGAGAATGGATGGAGACCGTTTTAGCTCCATTTTAAAGGATACATACTCAAATGATGAAAACACCCCAAAAGACAACCTGCGGGTAATTATTTCATCTCTAAAGACGCACAGACTCCATCCCCTTTTTTGTTTTCTCGTGTTTCAGATTCAAACTTAAAGTTGGGTGGAGCAGATTCTATCAGAACTACATTTCCTGTGTTTTTGTCAAGCCATGCTTCAGTTAAAAACATAAAATCAAGATTATAAGAAGAAATAAAATTATTAATTAAGAGAGATTTGTTACATAAGGATCTGACATTTAGCACAGCAAGTTTCAGACTAGTTTCAGTGAGACTGGGTTTTATCTTTTCACAGGGAATATGAATCACATTTCTCAGATTGGGCCTGACTCGCATTTTGTTTTTCCATCTGTGTGATGATGTGACTACAGAAATAGCACTAGGGGGGGCTCTTTTTACATAAGGCCCCGGGTTGGTTTGATTTTTAATGTGACAATAAGTCCCGGCAACGCTGAGACCCAGTGCATCCTAGCTATGGGAGATACCAGGTGAAAGGCGAGGTTGGATGGGTGGTGGGGCTTTTGTAGCCAAGGAGAGTTTGGGACCAGGTGAGAGGCGAGGGGGGATGGGTGGTGGGGCTTTTGTTGGTGTAGTCGGCTTGTGCAGGGAAGACATAGCCCTTGCTATATTGGGCGTGAGTGGAGCCATCTTAATGCCTGATTTGATCAGACTTTCAAAATGGCTGGGAAGGCCCATGGGTGAGAGTGGAGATGAGAAGGAGAATGATGAATCTTTAGTGGGAGTAGATGTTGCAGGGGGAACCCAGGGCTGGTGTGAAGGCAGGGGCGATGACAGGGATGTTGTTGGGCTTGTCACAGATGGGTCCAAGGCCTTTGAAGATTGTTCCTTTGCTGGAGGCGGTGGAGGTGAATGCGGAGCAGCTGGAGCTGAATCCTTTGCTGGTGGTGGTGGAGCAGCTGCTGATGAATCCTTTGGTGGAGGCTGAGGTTGTGGTGCTTTTGATGTTGAAACATTGGCTTGGTCTCTGGCTGATGGAGCAGGAATTCTTCTCTCATTCCTCTCTTCTCTAACTATCTGCTCAGGACCCTGTCCAGGCCCAGTCCAATGCCTCAGAGCGTGGAGCAGGTTCTCTGTCAGCACCCTCACTCCACCTCTGCATAGGTGGGGGCCATTTCTCTTAAACAGGTCCTCTCGTTTCCAGAATAGATAGAAGTTCTCAATGTAGTGTAGTCCTCTCGGGGAACACTCTTTGGACAGCCATGTGTTCAGCTGAAGAAGCCGGCTAAACTTGTTTATCCTCCTGTCGATGTTTGGAAGAGGTCCACTTATGAATGTTTTGAATTCCATTTTATCAAGCACGTCGAATAACTTCAAGAAGTCTTTTTTCAAAACTTCAGTCTGTTCCCGCCGCATGTCCACTGCACCCACGTGCACAATCAGCTGTTTAGCTCCTCCATGCTTAACCATATTATTTGGAAGGAGTGACGTTATCTCAGAAACAGTGGCGCTTGGAAAAGAATGTGTGTTTATCTTTTCATGCGTCACGTGACTTATCGCGCCGTCCCCAACTAAAACAATCTTCGTGACCTTGGCTCCTGGCACAGATCCTCCTCGCTGTATTTTGGCCACGTCATCTTTCCTTTTTTCATTTAATTCCATCTCTGAAAGTGGTAAAAATCTGTTGGTGAGCTGTATTTTAGGCGACTTCACGTTATCTTTGTATCGTTTAGGCTTTGCTCCAAGTTTGTTCCAAGAAACAGCCTGGTCTTTCTGGTTTTTAGACAGTTTTGGAAACGACACAGAGTCACTGCGGTTTAGGTTGAAAGTAGCAGTTTTTCTTGTAAAAAGTGTGCTCTTCTTACCGTCGGTTGACACAGGAATGGTATCGTGAAGAACTTTTTCAGATTCCAAAACAAATATCCGTGTTTTCAGCTCATTAATTTCTTGTTGATATTTCCGACAGCGTTCACAGTCTTTCTCCCTTCTTCTCCCGGACATGTCGCTGGCGTCAGATATGTCGTTAAAACTGGAAAAATGTTCTTAAAATCCTTGGTTTACTTGAAAAAGTCTAAAGCAAAAATGTTTGGAAAACAAAAACTGATTAAAAAGCAAAATAAATAAGGAAAACAGCGATAGCAAGCGGAGCGAGCAAAAAAGCGTGTGCACTCTTCGGAAGCAGAGGTAGTAACAGGTCCTGGACTGGACCAAGACAGGACACTGTGCAGGGGAGGCAGGACAGGTGTTTAATGGTTGATGGGTTGGTTTTTGGTGTTTGTTTTTTAGGGTTTTTACGTCTATAGTTGGGTTTGAAATAGTTTGCTGGTTTTGTTTTGTGTTTAAAGGATTTAGGAGAATTGTATAAAAGCACTAGATAAATGTGTCGTCTCTGTTTAGCCGCCGTTTTACCCAGTCAGGCAAACCAGATAAAGGTGCCTCGTTAATGTCCCACCATTTTGCACAGTTTTGCATCATGTTTTGCACCATTTTGCATAATATTTTGCATAATATTTTGCACCATATTTTGCATCATGTTTTGCACCATTTCCATTTTGCACCATTCCCATTTTTCAAAATTCTTAATTTTTTTTTCTAAATGTTTCAAAAAATTTCACCATTTTGCAAAATTTTTCTCCTTTTTGCACCATTTCCATTTTGCACCATTTTGCACGTGTACTTTGTAAATATCTTTGCTTTACTACCCCAAAAAGTGAAAAAACAGGTTGACTACGTGCTTTGGTTTTGTCTGGTTTTTACCTTTTTCCCCCTGCACTCCAAACCGCTCTTGGCTAAACGACATCACAGTTACAGAACAGCAAACTAACAGTTTCACCCTCTAAAGTGTTGCTTCCTTTTTCGGATAAAGACTTAAAAACCATTAACATTTAGCTCCGGTTTCAGTTGATCATTAAAACTGTTTTATGGTTCAACATTTTCATGACGTGATTCAAAGGATCTACAGTACGTGGAGTTCTTGCAGTACCTGGAGTATACATCATTGTTATTCAGACAAATGTGGCGATATTTAAAGGTGCACAATGTAACTTTTCTGCTGGAAGGTCTCATGGCTGCTCGTCTCCAGGGAGATGTTCAACAGTATGAAATGTGTCTAAGTAGGTTTTATCATTCATTCATTTATTTTGTTTGTTTGTTTGTTTGTTAGTTTGGTATTGCAATAAAAAAAAACCATCCCTAATTATAAAAAAAACACATGATAGAGTATGTGAAGCTCTGCAGTACCTGGTAAATATTGTTATTCAGAGTACATTGTGTTGTCTTATAATATGTGGTGATATTTAAAGTGCCCCCTACAGGATGGACGATGCATTAAACTAAAATGCAGTTAAGATAAATATATTTTAAATTTACCACAAAAAAATATATATATTAGTATCAGTATTTTTTAAATTGGAAAATTAGAAACACATGAGAGTGACTTTATTTTGTTGAATTAACGTTTATGAGTCAAAAAAGTTGTTTCTTTGTGTAAATTCTGCATAAACTTTGTCTGGAATGAGTGTCCCTAGTGTGTAGTCACTTCCTGTCATTTTCTACAGATTTTTCAACATTTTCTCCACAAATACCTACTCGGTTGGTGTAAAACCAGGATTTATATGTACAACAGGTATAAATACACCAAATAAAGTCAAAATTAGACAATCGTAAAAACCTGTCATAGGCACTTTAAACAATCGTGAGTAATATCTCGTTTACGACACTAAGCTGCACCTGATTATACGGGTTTCGTCCAGTAAAACACGTTTGTTAATGTAGATGTCACGATAAAAGCTTTGGTAACTCGTGTGTAGAAACACATTTGTAAACTGAACTTTGGACACAGCTGTACCACTAAACACCACAGAACACATACAATAATGACATTTTTTATCAGTTTTTACATCACACACACATTTCTGAATCCACGGCCTGCTCTCTAAATCTCTGCTGTTGATATTAAGCTCCGTGCAGATGGGATTGCAGCGGCGGATTAGTGGCACAGCGGGGTTTCCAGGGGCAACAGGTCAATCCTCATTTCTCCAGAATACAACGTTTATTCAATATTACTCAAATCCAACTCACCTTTTGTCCCGCGGCTTCAGCTCACGACCCGCTGGAACTCTGTGTCTGACGATACGAGAGAACCCGCTTTGTTTGTGCTGAATATCTGTCGTTTCTGGACATGTCCAACTAAAGCTGATCAAATTGAAATGTGTACTATGTCACCGTGGAGATGTTGTTGTTGTTGTGTTACTTCTAATTGCGGGTGGCAGCCAACTGAAAAGGTGCATTCACTGCCACCTACTGTAGATGTACATCTTTAAAGTATGCGTTTTACGCCATACTGTAAAGAAAAGAAAGAGAGAGAGAGAGAGCCTGTTTCTAGGCACAATAGTGACACCACAAACAAAGGTGTAAATTCCAAATGAAGACAAAAGTGGGACATTAGAGTAAAAGTATCACAACTGTATTTCTAATGAAGCAATGCAAAATGTTGATTTTTTTGAGTTTTTTTCAGGACAAATACAAATCTAAACTTGTATATAACTAATATAACATAAATATTGACCCTACAGAAGTTGTATAACTCCCATCTCCAGAATGTGTACTATAAAAAAAAAAAATCTTATTTAGATCTGATGTCGGTTTTTAATAGACCTCCTGTCACCTCTATATTGGAGTTCTGATCATTTTAAGGGACAAAAAGTGGTGATGTTATTCAACAACAGATTATTATTTATATGAATATTTATACTCAACTAGAAATATAATGACAATGACCTAATACCTCAATAAATAAATGAATTAAATCAGCTCAGCATATGGTTCACATCCTGGCATTTTTGCAGTGTTTTGTCCTGATAAACTGTGGAAACAGTGTAAGCACAAGATAAATCACTTCTGTCAACAAACATGCTGCAAGAGAAAGGATCACGAAGTCTTTGTCCAAATCTTCAGCTTTAGACTCACTAACGCTCTGTCGAGTAAACAGTCAACAGGACAATGACTGAAATATAAATAACCCACCACTATATATATATTGAGCATTCAATGACACATTAAGTTGATTAAAATTAATGACCTTACATTGGACTAAGTCAGTCCACAGACTCCGGCCGCCACAGAACCCGGCTCACCTCACATCCTTGTCCTCCTGCTGGTTCCACACAGGTTAATTCAGCATGGTTTGAGCTTAGACCAATGGCTTTGAGGCTCTAAAACAAGCTGCTCTCCGCTCTGGTTCTAAAAGCTCATGAACAAGCCTCTGAACTGTCGAAGTTTAGTCTATACAGACTGCGGGAGGCGAGGATCGTTCTCAAGTTCTTTATTTGATGGAAACATGGAAAAACAGGCAAAACAGTAGCGTGTTGTTCGTCTTGCAGCTGAGATTCGACCCGTCACAAGATTTAGCTGTGTTTTATATCGCTGTTGCTTGGGTCTGATAAACTGGCCTGACGTTGATATGACGTCCGCTTTAAGATTGTTTAGACTAGTCCACAGATAATCAGAAAATACACAGAAAGTTCATCGTGACCCATATGCCGTAAGATCGTCGTGACTCATGATAAACAGGACACAGACATGACAATAATTTGATCAATATCCACAATTCCCCCTTTTGATCACATCCACATGTGATCACACTAAAGAGGCGCCAGACGCAACCTCACAAAATAACAGAACGTAAACCCCCCAAAAACATACTAATTGTTTAAAAATCATATTAAATCATTGTATAATATTGCAACTCAATAAAAGAAAACATGTATTAAACATAACCCATCATGGACACAAAATGGTGTAAGACAAGGAGCATGGTGGTTGTAGACCAGACCAGATTTTCAAGTATTGGCTTCAAGAAATGTCAGTCTCGTCATTATCAGAGTCAGATTCTTGATTGACAGAGTAATAGTCAGCCTCTGTCATCAGGGCTAGAACATGTGCTGGTCGGTTAGTAAGAGCAGTTGCAATCAAGCGTTCAATAAGTGATCTAAGACAGGGTACAACACAGCATCCAATCATAATCAACACACTAGTAATAATAAGGATAGTGAAGAAAATAGAAGCAACAGTGCCAGTCCAAGGACCAAATATGCTGTATAACCAGGCAGACCATGAGTTATCAGCAGTACCTGAGTTTTTAGCAAGTTCAGCTGAGAGAGATTTGAGACTAGCTAGTGCTTTAGCAACCCTGCCATCAGGGGCAGTATTGTTAGGAATAAATGTGCAGCAATCAGTACCAAACATTGAGCAAATACCAGATTTCTCAGCTAAGAGCATGTCAAGAGCAACGCGATTCTGCCATAAGCCATAAGTGAGGTCAGAGCCAATTGTTCTGTAATTCCCTCTAATGCGTCTATTGTAAAGTTCAAGAATCTTTGCTTGATTATAATAAATGTAATTTATCCATTGAACATTAATATTAGATGTTGCCCAACTAAATAAAATAGACTTAAACCCAGCCGCTACTTCATTCTGTGCCTGAAACCCATATGGAACGCCAACCGGGGCTCCCACAGAATTTATATAAACACCTGGGTCAAATGATCCCAGGGGGCTGGCGAGGGAGCGTCTAAACACTCTAGAGTGAGGATGCCTAGGTAGGTTGTACTTGAAATCTTCAGTAGTAACGGGGACAATAGTGAATGGTAAAATCATCACCACTAGAGCACATTCACCTGTCCAACGTGGTGGAAGGATAGCTCGGAGTTTTAGGTCACCACAGAGCCACCATAAGTCAGCTCTGGGTAAGGTCTGTCCTAAAAAAACATGATGAAATGAGGGGAAAGCAGAAATGTCAGTTGATGTGTTGCAATACGTTGGAGGAAAATGACCAAGCCTAGTCCTGCTAAGAGTAGCGTTGAAATAGAAACAGTTAAAGCCATGTTCAGCAGTAGAGAATATCACAGGTACGTCTTTGGATGTTGTAACGGGGTATCTTAAATGTAAATGAGTACAGTCCTTGAAATTGTCCGAAGAATTAGAAAACAGAGAATGCACACAACTGTCACGCTGTGAGTCCAGAGGGAAAGGGGCAGCTATAAGCTGGGGTCTTGCAGCCGCACAAGCTAAACACGATTCTTTCTTATTTGTTTTAACAGTGTACTGTACCCATTTAAGCCATAGGTTAATATTGACATCGGAGCCAGTTTCTAAATTGATTACATCTTCTAATGAAAGGTCAGAGAAATATTTTGGTATGGGGTAAGAGGGTGCAGGAGATTGGGTTGATTCCTCTATGGGGGCCGATACTTCAGAGATACTGATTGTCATTAATCCCCTTGTTGGGTTGAACTTAGAAGAATAAGAGCCCAATACATATGTTCCGTTATCAGTGAATTTCGGATCTTTTAGAGTAATTATTACTGGATCACATTTTTCGCCAGAAATAGTTTTACCCTTAATAATCGATAGTCTTTGCTTCAAATCTACAGAATTTGGAATCGGTGATTCATAACCCCAATCACCACCGGTATTAGCAATCACAAAGTGCCATGATTCACAATTACAACCATGAGAGTTTTGAGTTTGCCCATAGATATTGATACGCGAATAACAGCTCTTAGGGCTGATGCACAGAAATTTTTCATATTCGGCATTCTCACAAGGTGTTGTACAATGGTGTATTTGGCATGCATCTACTGAAATCACACAAGTCACACCCTTGGTGCATTGCATCTTTATTGTGGGTAGTGTGTCCGCAGTCGAGTACAGTCCCATAGCCCTTTTTGGTCTACTCCTTGCCCCTTGTCTTATACCTGTTTTGCTTGCGTTCACCCGCCAATTTTCAATGTTTCCATGTTTCTCCATGGTGGTATTGACGGTGTCAGAAGATTTTGGGGCCAGATTGTGTCCATGTGGGGATGCATTCAGGAGCCATAGGGCTAAAAACACAGAAACAATAGACATGATTAACACAAAGAGTAACTTAAAAATACTTTTAAAGTATTTATCATCATTTTCAATCTTTCGCCAATACTCCCCCCGTTTCTTTTTCTCCTCCTGGATCCCACTGGACCGGGTCGGTTGGCGAGGAGGCCCCCCCATCCGGAAGAGCCGCTGTCCCTTGTGCCAGGTCATCCTGCACTTGTGCAAGGGTTCGTTCAGTTGGGTTTGTAGGACTCTTTGCACAGTGGGCGAGGTGGTACCAGTACTTCACTCCAGAGCGATCAACCTGTACAGATCTTCCTGTGGATTTAGTCACTTTGTATGGCCCAGTCTGATAGGGTTGGGTCCAGGTCTTTCGTCTGTGTACTTTGATGTACACCCAGTCCCCAGTTTTAACCATAGAGTCAGTCAGTTCATTTTCTTCCACAGCCGTGGTTCTTTGTCTACAGGAGTGTATTTGAGACACTATAGCCTGAAGCTTTTTCACATATTCATGATGTGATAGGTCCCATTCAATAAATGGAGCGTCAATATCGAATGGGCCAATCGGTTTGTGCATTTCTCTCCCAGTCAGCAACATGTGTGGAGAGTAGCAGGTAGTTCGGTTGACGCTGTTCCTAATGTCCATTAGGACAAAAGGAAGAGCCGTGACCCAGTCAAGTTTTGAAGTTTGCCAAACCTTTGCTAATTTTCTTTTGATGGTTGCGTTCATACGCTCAACCTGACCTTGACTAGATGGATGGTAGATACTGCCAAATCTCTGTGAGATTTTCAGAGCCTTTAGAACGTCCTTCACAATTTTAGCAGTAAAATGACTACCATTTTCAGATCTTATTTGAAATGGTACACCAAACCTGGGAACTACGTCTGTCAATAAGTGTTGCACTACTTCCTTGGCTGACTCTGTTCGGCAGGGGAATGCTTCTACCCATTTTGTATATTCACATACAATAACTAGGAGATAACGAAACCCTCTGGTGCGCATGTCCGGACCCATGTCTGTGAAATCCATGACAATTTTTTCAAATGGTGAGTTTGGGAGTGTAAAGGTTCCAGGCGGAGGTTTGCATGTCTTCTTAGGGTTCATGGTCTGGCAGGTGTGACATTCATCCACCCAGTACTGTAGGATGTTCTTCATGTGGGGGTGCCACCATTGATCCATCAAACGTATCATCGAGCTCACTCCACGATGTATGGGTAGGTGATATTCTTCAAACATAATTTTCAGTAGTTTGGTGGGAGCTGCTACTTTCCCTTCATGATTCCTCCATAGTCCATCTTTGTCTTTTGTTGCTCCCTTGAGTTGCCATTGGTTGTGTTCATACGGTCCCGCCTCAGATTGGATTTCCTTAATGTAATTCAATTCAATCATGCTCTGTTCCGGTTCTGGGTCAGCACTCTTTGTTTCCTGTTTCTTAGATTCTGCTGCTGGTTCATTTTGTTCGCCATCCTGTAGATCTTCCTTTCTTGCTACCATAGCTCTTCCAGAATAGTTTGCTGCTTTCTTTGCTGCAATGTCAGCTGCTCGGTTTCCTCTTGAGATCCAGTCGTCCCCCTTTGTGTGAGCTTTGCATTTCATTACCGCAAGCTTTTGAGGTAATTGAACAGCACTGATGATTTCTCTGATGATTTCTTCATGTCTAACTGGCAGACCACTGACCAGTCTGAAACCATTTCTTATCCAGCCTGGAATGGAGATGGTCAGAGACTTGAAGGCATAGGCGGAATCTGTATAGACATTCACTGTGTGCCCCTCGGACAGTTGTAAGGCTCTTAAGAGAGCCATCAGTTCTGCCAATTGGGCTGAGCCATGTTTGATTGGTTTGGCCTCTAAGGTCGTGTTTTGTCCGTTCATATCTTGTGATACAATCGCATATGAAGATGTTACCTCTCCTGTTTGTGAGCGGTATGAACATCCATCACAAAACAATGTCATTTCAGCATCTGCTTGGGGAGTTAGCTGGAGATCAGCTCTGACGAACAGTTCTGTCTTTACCTTTTCTTCGCAATGGTGTGGCACACCTTCAGCGTCATTCATCATGTTTGTTGCCATGTTGGTGTTTCCGCTCACGTAAGAGATGTGTGGTTGTCTGAGCGTTTGAGTAATTCCTGTTGCCCTTTGTGCAGTTGTGATGAACAGTTTGGAATTCAGGTATGCTTGAATTCCATGGTTGGTATGAACAACCAGAGGGTGATTCTGGACCAAATGAGCGACCTTGTTGATGGTTTTAATTAGAGCGGCAAGGTATCGGGCACAACCGGGCTGTGCTTGGTCATGTACATCGAGTTTGCAAGAGTAATGTTTTAGCACCCTTCTACTTCCACTTTGTTTTTGATACAATACCCCATAGACAAAAGAGTTGTTTTCTGCAACATCTAGATGGAACGGGAGATTGTAATCAGGAACGTAGAGGGCGCCTGCTGTACATACAGCTTGTTTCGTCTTCGTGAATGCCTCTTCTGCTTCCTGATTCCATGTTAACTTTGCAGCTAACTGAGACATCCCATGATGATTGATGAGCGCTCTGAGAGATGCTGTCATTTCTGTGTAATTAGGGACATATTCTCGACTGTAGTTACACAGGCCAAGAAAACTCAACATCTGTCGCACAGTAGTTGGCTTTGGTGCATTTAGGATTGCATCTTTGTTGGAGTCAGATACTCCTTGTCCTCCAGAGGATACTTCTCTTCCCAAAAAATAGACGGACCTTCTACACATCTGCACTTTCTCTCGTTTTACTTTGTAGCCTTTCGTTGATAGATGTGTCAAAAGAGCGGTGGACGCTTTTAGAACAGATGGAGCATCTGGTCCAGAAATCAAAATGTCATCCACATATTGGATCAGTGTGCAGTTCGTTGGCAGAGTCAAGTCTCCCAGATCTTCCCGCAAGAAACCGTTGAAATAGCCAGGAGATAGGGTCCAGCCTTGAGGCATCCTGCCATAAGTGTATTGTCGCCCAAAAAACGAAAATGCTAAATATTTCTGCGAGTCTGGATGAATGTTGATGGTGAAGAATGCGTTGGCCAGATCAATGACTGTAAAAAATGTATGATCTGGTGACAAATTGTTTAATGCAATGTAAGGGTCCGGGACAGAGTTCGTTTCATCTGCCGTCACTGCATTGATGGGGCGGAAATCTTGCACCATTCGCCAGTTAATCAGGTCGGATTTCTTCACAGGAAAGAGAGGTGTGTTATATTCTGACACCGTTTCATGAATTACTCCGGCCCTCAGCAGACCATTGATGGTTTCTGCAATTCCTTGCATCTGGTCTGGCCTGAGCGGATACTGTGGCCGAAAAACAGGTGTTTGAGTTGTCAGATGCACAGTTATCTCATGGTCTGTTTGACCAACGTCATTTGGGTGCGTCATCCAGATATTTGATGGTACAGTATCCAAAAAATGCTGTGAATCAGGATGATTTTCATATGTCCTGTGGCGTGATACCTTGAGAGCTCTGGTTACATCAGATGTTTTGTCGGGTAGAATAATTCGAAAGATGTTATGCTGTCCATTGAAGAAAACTCCTGGAATTGAGGTTGGTTCAAATGGCAAGGAGTTAGCCAATTTCACCATTGGTCCCAAGGATTTCACTGTCTGGTCTTTGGATACAGCCAAGCTCACATGAGGTGTTGTTTCAGAGCTGTCAGTGTAGTATGCCAGGATTTCTGGGGGAAGGATGACAGAAAGGGCCATTCCTTGGGGCCCACAGTACAGGCACGGATAGGTGATCCGGAAGGTCTGGTCTTGTACTTGTGACCACATTTCATTATAGACGTCATCCTCCTTGGTGGTATAATTCAGTGTGGCATGCAATGGATCATAAGGCGCTCTCATCGGGAAGAGTGTCCTGGCCCAAGATTTGTAATGTTGCCATAGTGCGGAGGCTGAGTTGCCTGAAACTGGATCAGTTAAGACTTGTAACCAGTATATGTCAGCAGGTGTTTTCAAATCTTCAATCACATCAGGAGACATATATAGAATTTGTGTTTGTCTATTCGTCTCAATCGTCCGAAGTAACTGTATTGTCTGGGATTTACTCAGCAACTTATGACCATCAGGGCAAAACACTAGGGACAATGATAGTTTGCACATTAAATCCCGTCCACACAGGGAAATGCCACAGCTTGGTAGAAACAGGAAAGAGTGTTCCACAACTTGTTCAGATAGTCTCACTGCCAATGGTACAGTGAATGGTCTTTCCTCTGGCTTTCCCACACAACCGCTAATGGACATTGTTTTGGTGGTAAGTGGATAAGGTTGTTTGATGCAAGAGACAGTGGCTCCTGAGTCCACGAGAAATTTAATTTTCTGTCCATTAACTGTGAGCACCACCATTGGTTCACTTTTCCAAGGGAGAAGTGACTGGTCCTCTTGTTGCGGGCTCCGTCAGTAGCTATAAGGATCAACCTGCTCCTGTGCGTTCCGATATTGTGGGCCTGCATCTCCATCTCTAAGGTTCATAGCTCGTTGAGGGGGCATGGATGGTGGTAAATAATGTTGGTTTGACATGGGTTGATTTGAAATCATCAATTGTGGTCTTTGAAATTGACCAGGTTGGGTTGGGGTCATTTGATATTGACTTCTTTGTGTTTGCCCTATGGGGCAGTCTCGAGCCCAATGTCCAAGTCCAAAGCAATTCAAGCACTGATCAGGAGTCACACTGAACCTGTTTTGTCCTCTTCCAGCTCCTACCCCACGGCCTCTTCCACGAGGGAATGTGTCCCGTCCACGTCCTTGATTGTAGATGATTACTGAAGCAGGTGTGTTGTTTCTTGGTTCTCTGGCATATGGTACTGCCTGTGGTTGTGTCATACCGGGTTGCATTTGTCCCAGGACCATTTTAACTGCCGTAGCAATTTGTTGGGCACCGTCTGACACTGGATTCTCTTCTGTTGCCACAGCCATTACCTTGGCAGACTTATTTTCTTTCTTTTTATCATTCCCATCTTCTTGGAGCTTTTTGAGTTGTAACTTGATCGTTGTCATTTCCATTTTCTCCATATCCTCATTCCGTCCCTTTCTTTCCTTCAGGTACTTAGCAACGTGATGTTGGCAATTGGCATCAAACTCCTTTTCTGTCTTGGAGTAAAGACCCACAACATCAGCCAACTGATCCTGGACCCCTTTAGGTAGTCCTTTCACCAGAGTAGAAAAGAACATGATAGTGTTGCCAGTACCAGGTTGTATGGGCTCTCCAGTTGCATCATGGAACTGTGCTTTAGCTCTTTGCTTATATGCAAAGTAGTCTTCATCATGTTTCATTTCCAGAGCCAACAGTGCGTCAGGAAGACAGGTGGGATACATTCCTTTAAGTACCTGAGTTAACTGAGCCTTTATGGTGGCAAATGATGTGGATGCTCTAACTGGAGCATGAATCTGTTTGGATACTTCAGAACGGATCCTGGCCGTCGTATTCTCATCCGTTGCCCTTATAAGAATTGCAGACACATCTCCCCAGCAAAGTGTTTCTCCCGCTGTATTCGCGGTCAATGCTCTGAGGAAGGCCGGCGCACCTTGTGTCAGTTCGGGCAGTTTTAACATCAGCCCTTCTAGATCTTTCAATGCGAATGGTTGGTACACTTCTTGGTTACTTGCAGTCATTCGGAGAGGTGCAATGAGAGGAGGAGCCTCTTCATTGCTAGAAAACTCATCATCTTCTTCCTTGGTACCTTTGTCCACAGGGAGCGGGTGAAGTTCTCCACTCAGGAATGCGTCATCGTATCCATGCTCATCCACCATTCCTGTGAATGCTCCCACCACATATTGATTTGGTGTTGACACAAATGGGTCTAAACCCGTTCTCTTCTGTTGCTCCACTCCTCTTTGAATGTGGAGTTTCTGCTGTGCTTGCTGCTTACTTTTAGCCTCTATTAGCCCAGTTCCTAGGACTGTGACTGGTTCCCCCTTTCGTCCAAGCTGTTTTTCTTGTTTCCTGCGTAGCTCAGCCGCCACTTCCCGTTCCTTTTCTTCCAGTAGTCGTTGTAATCTTCTTTCTTCATCTGTGTCTGAAGCCACTCCAGGTGGTGACCATGCATTGGTGGCAAGTTGTTCTTTTTGAGCCACTGTTTATTCGAGCATGAATTTGGAGATGTGATTTTGGCTGGAAACCAATGTTGTCAGAGCTAACACCTGTTCCTTCAAATCCTGCATCTGTCTTTGTTCTTGAGTGGGTTCTGACGGGACCATAGTCAGAGTACCCGAGACTACAGCATGTTTTGATTGCAGCAGTGGTATGGTTCTGGTTGTACCTTTTATCAGAGATGAATCCATGGATGAGTACTGCAGGGGAGGAACCGCTGGAGTAGAAGTGTGGGGGGCTGGTTTTTCTTGTTCCGTTTCTGTCCTCATTTTCTTCAGTTCTTTCGCTAGTTCTGCATATGTGCTATGATGTTCGTTCCCAAGGGAGGGGCACTGCAGTTCTCCTCTGGCCAGAGGGGGGGCGCTATAGCTGTGACGTCGGCCTCGTACCTCAGTCTGCTCGTTCTCTTCATCTGTGCTGGAGCCTCCATCTTTGTCTCTGTTATTAACTCCGTAGGATGTACCCGAGCGAAGAAATCCAGGTTCAAAAGAGATGCGCTTATGTGCTTCATTTTTTTTTTTATGTTTCCTCTTTCCTTCTCTCAGTGGCAAGATGGTACTTGGTTGATGCTCTTTTGGTTTCAATACCAGAATATTGGCCAGAAATCGTCCCTCTCTTCTGGTTTCAATGTCTTTCGCTATTTTGTATAACTTTTCTGAAAACCTTAAATTATCTTCATGCTCCTTCAATTTCTTCTCATCAATCATTTTTCCTTTCATTGTCCAACTTGGGTTTGTTTTGTAATGGATCACCTTGCCTTTATGATATTCCATAATACGACTCCATTGTTCTTCTGTGGGAGCCACTGCTTCATTACCAAAACGAATCAATCTTTTCTCCGCATATTTTTTGAAAAGATTCTTCATTTGTGTTGTCTGCTTTTTTGCTTCCTTCAGGTGTTGTTCCTTTGTGTGGATTGTCTTTTCGAGATCCTTTAAAAAATCATTCATTTTGAATGGAATATGGTCCATTTTTCCTTCTTTTTTTTAATTATTTTTTTTCTGAAATATAAATAACCCACCACTATATATATATATTGAGCATTCAATGACACATTAAGTTGATTAAAATTAATGACCTTACATTGGACTAAGTCAGTCCACAGACTCCGGCCGCCACAGAACCCGGCTCACCTCACATCCTTGTCCTCCTGCTGGTTCCACACAGGTTAATTCAGCATGGTTTGAGCTTAGACGAATGGCTTTGAGGCTCTAAAACAAGCTGCTCTCCGCTCTGGTTCTAAAAGCTCATGAACAAGCCTCTGAACGCAGCCGTGGGAGAAGAAGAACCAAGCTTCCCGCGCAGTACTGCTCAGCGGCCTGTAGAGGGCCACTGAACGACGCCGCGACTTGCTTTAGCTGCAGAAGTGAAGAGAAAACGGGCTTATTTGGATGTATTTCAGAACAATTTGAATATAGTTGTGACCGTAGTTTTAGATTCTGGTTGTCAATCACTGCTGGCCTTGATTGCCCTGATCTAAATGTACGAGAGTTTTAACAAGTCCAAACAAAATTAAATATAGTCAACACAGAAACATCAACAAGGGCACTTACTTTCAACTGCTCATTTCTAGTCCAGTTAACTTAAAATGCAATATTATTTTGTTTACATTTTCTGTTTTTTAATTTAGGAATTTATTGTGCATGTGAACGTATCGACGTGCTAGCATAATTTCCTTCCTTTTTGTGTGTAAACTGACAACATTTGCAGACTTTTACAGCACAGAGTAAAGCCTGTATCCCAAATGAAGTGCTGTATCTATAAATTACATTCAATCGAGTGTTAAAGGACAAGTGTTCTGTATCTACCTCTGTATCTACCTGCGTTGCACCAATGAAATTTCCCCATGTGGGACAATAAAGGAATATCTTATCTTATCTTAATTCAATTCTTCTTTCACTCTTCATCAGAAATAATTCCTATCCACCGTACTTGCCACTAGAGGTCAGGCTTCATTAACTGTAGAATGTAAGCCGAGATGAACATTTGACCTGTAGCTGTTTTTCTATTACAGAGGGTTTCGGGTTTTTCATTTTCTTTTCTTTTCTTAAAATGGGAATCTGTGTGTGCAACTCTAATCCTGTGGGAAAGAAAGTCACATAAGCTGTCTACTTTATCCAGGGGCTTCAGAGTGATGAAACTCTAGCACCGTTGCCATAGCAATTCACAATTCAGAACTAGATATTACATCTTTTGAGTGCAACATTTTTTTTTTTTACATTAATGGGAATTTGAAGCCTGTGGATAGCAAAGAATGTAATGTATTTTTCCTTTTTCTGTGGACAATTTGGGGATATTTCTTTTTTTAATTGCTATGACTTGGTTTTTGTTTTATATTTTCTAATAAAGTATATTCAATCTAAAGTAACCTAAAGCACTAAAGTAAATGGAAACAACTTATTCTGAAACATCAATATATAAATACACACATGTAAATATAGATTTAATAGACTTTTTTTTTTGCCATTTATTGATCCCTCTATGTAATAAACAAAAAAATAAATAAAAATGCATGTTGATTAAAAGCTGCACACATTTAATTTAAATGTTTTACAAAAGAAATTTCCTATTTTTCTCCAGTTTGACTATTTTTTAAAAAGTGTATAATGTTACTTCTTGGTCGAGCAGCAGATGTGTCAAAGGTCGAGGTAATTCCACAACTGTAACCTAGCAACCAGACTGTAAACAAGGGATTTGACAATTAATACCAAATAACATATTTGTTTTGTTAAATGACAATTTGAACTGTCAGAAAATGTTGTCAGTTGTTTGTAAATTGTCTGTATTTTCTGGATGGAATGTCGCTGATTGATGACATCACAGAGGGAGTGTTTCGAGAACTCAGCTCGACTTGCTGTTAACTTTCATTCTTCCACTTTTTCTTCACAAACAGCCACTTGATTCATGTAAAATTATGATAAATATTTACCACAAGTTCTGTCCCACCAAACAAAGTCATAGTTAGAAAAAAATGTGAACCTGTAATCTGCACTTTAAACCTCCAGAATAACAATGTTTTAGAGCATCTCTAAATGTTTATTGCTTTGGCTGGAACGTTCCACTGTATGGCATTATGACACCAGGCCAAGTTACAGGTCAGATCTGTGGAGTGGCTCACAGTAATACGTGTTTTTCCAAGATTTTCATTTGTTTTGCAATATCAGACTTGAATAAATGCAATAGTTTAATGCCATACTGTGGAACATTTTTGGCAAAGCGACAGACCACCCCACAAGTTGTTACACAGTGCATCTTTAATTTGAAGATTTAACTTATTTTTTTATTACCAGGTTGAAAGTTTCATGTCTATAAAAAAAAGAAGAAAAAACAGGTCTGAAATGTGAAATTTTCAAATAAAATTCCCTCTAGCATCTCAGGATGGTAGTGTGCAGGCCAAGAGCCCGGGGCCAGGTGGAGAGCCAGGTCACCCAAACCCAAAGGCCAGCGCTCGGGAAACATCACATCTAAAACGACTTTTCAGCAGCAGCAGCAGAGGTCGGCCGGTCTGAAGAGCCACAGACTGTGCCTAAGAACACCAAACACTGCGGTTAAAGGCCACTCAAAGCGCTGCGGGAAAACCATGTGACCAACAGCGTTTCTCGTGCGCGTAATCATTCAGATGAAGAGGTCGAGACGGAGGGGAGGAAGACGCGGAGGTGGTCTGGACTCCAAACTCACTTTTCCTTTGACATGATCAAAACGTCGATGCAGTAGTACATGTGGTTGGCGTAAAGGAAGAGACAAAAGGCCCGGTGAAAGTAGCAGTTCACAATTTATTTATTGAATAAATTTGGACAAAACACAAGAATCTGTTACAGTACAATCAGAACATGTGAGGCAGATATTCCACCATGCACCTCCCCCTCCATGAAACTAAAGGACTAAACATAGCACCAAATCAGCACCAACTGAAAAAGAACCGAGCTCAGTCTACAAAACCAGGAAAGCAAGTTTGATTATTGAAAAGCGACTCAGAAAGTAGCGAGTTGAACATGTTTACGTCAAACTTTTCTTATAAAACGAGCACCCCCACCCCCCCCCTCCCTCCCTCCCCTAAGAGGCGGGGCTATAGCATCCGTGGGGCACATGCCGTGACTAGATAAAAACAACAACTTGAGAAACATTGAGATACGACAAACATGTCCACTGCGCTCGATCTGAGCGTCCGCGGGACCTAACGCAGGCATAGAAAACTGAAAGGTCCCGGAGCCAGTGCTGAACGCCCGCGCCGGGTTTGAGCGGGCGCGGGCCGCTGGCACAGACGAGTCGGATACAAAAAACGTCGGACAGAACGGGCCTGTCCTGTGTCGAGATATTGCCTACATGAAAAGGAATCTCCATGAAAAGGAATCTCCGAGGAAAGAAAACCCTGCAATGTACTTATATTTAAATATATATATATATTTATTTTATATATTTATATGTCACTGTTACAATTTAAATAAATGTTTTTGCTCTTTTGTTTCTACAACTGAAGAATTCATTTAAATAAGAGGAAGCTAATTTCATCGAGGATGAACTGACGCGGTAAGTGCACGATGTTTCGGGGCGAACCGGGAACTGTGGGAGTGACGAAGGCAGCTTTCACAACTGGATAGTACAGAAAACAACTTTAAAACAAACGGATGAAGAGAAAAGGAGTTGAAAATAACAGTTAATGATGATTTTAAAAGAAACAAAACGTCAAAATATAACTCGAAACGATGAGGTGTCGACGAAGAGAAGAAGGGTCTGTGGACGCCAAAGGAAAACGTCAACGGAAAAGAAGGTGCGGCGCTGCGGTCAGTCAGCTGAGTTTCCTCGTCTTTTGTCTCTTCATGCTTTCCATAGTGTCAGAAATGGCCAATGGATCTACCTTTAAGAGCACCACGTTAAACCGAACAGATCCAAAAAAAGAACAATTGCTACATCGTTTGCGACTTGCGTGCCCGGCGACGCGCTCGTTTTCAGAGGCGCTTGGCCAGGCGACAATTAGAATGACATTTGTCTAACCAGGCTCGAGGTTTTCCATGAACGGATGGAAAGGAAAACGAGATGGAAAAACCTTTTATAAGAGTGACAAATGCCCATCTATCTCTACACTACTGGATTTGGCCCCGGCTGTGAGCTAGCGCGGGCGGGGCCGACCTTGGCGATGTCCGATTGTGCTTTGTCGGGTTGGAACTCAACTGAAGAACTGCTCCAGCTCCTCCTCCATGTTGACATCAGGCACCGTTTGCTCCTGCTCCCGCTCCGCCCGGCCGTGGCCCGCGGCGCCCATCGGCCCCGCGCCGGCGACGAACCACGGGTGCGCCAGGATCTCCCTCGAGGTCAGGCGCTCGTGGGGCTCGCGCCGCAGGATGGAGCGGATCAGGCATTTGGCCTTGGGAGTCAGAGTCTCTGGGATGTTGAAGTGGCCCCGGCGGATTTTGGTGAACAGGGACCCGGGCTCGACGTCGTGGAAGGGGTAGCGTCCCACGAGGATGGTGTAGAGCATGACGCCCAGGCTCCACACGTCCGCAGCCTTCCCCGAGTAGCTGCCGTTGGCGTTGAGGATCTCGGGGCTGACGTAGGCGGGGCAGCCGTGCTTGTCGGAGAGCGAGTCGTCCAGGCCGTCCAGGATGTACGTGTCCTCCAGGCTTTCCAACTTCACCAGGTTTCTGCGACACACAAAGGAAGAGGGACATTCAGCAAATGTGAAGTTTTGTACGACGAAGCAACAAAACACTTGAACAAAATCAGCAAAAACCAAAGAAACATTAAAATAGATCATTCTTTATATTTGCCATTCATTTTAATTTATTGGTTGCAGTGTCTCGTCCAAACTAGGGCTGCAACAATTCAGTGACTTTTTATTTTTATGTCATATTTTGATAATAGTCATTGTTATCTGGATCTACACCGACACTAAATAATGCAAAACAAATTATTTTTTTAAATACAAAAACAGTGACATTATTAAATAAAATGTTTAAAATGAATAAACAATTTCTGACTTTATTTGAACATATTCTCTATTTTGAAGCCTTCAGCCACCATATTTCCACCTCTAATTGTTTGACGAACAGGCGACAAATAATGAGCACAACAACATTTCGACAGATCGCTACAGACAAAATAACAATAACTAACTACCTTATCCTTATCTCACTAAACTCTTTTCTAACTGTAGAAAACTGTAGCAGAATTACACTCTTCAGCTAGAAGTATTTATGAGTCACTGCGGCTCAAATACTCCAGATCAAGCACGGCCGAGAAAATGTACACATGATGAATATTGAGGCACGTAAACTATATTCCTCTGAATATACTGTGGTAAATATCCAGCTGTATTCAAAAGGAACAAAGCTTTTGGAATGATGCGCGCCAGAGCCGTCCAACACGGCGCTTGAGGCTTCATTCATTTACCGTTCACAATAGTGAGTTCTCAAACGCCTTCGCATCTGGAAAACCGCACTCATCCGACAAATGAAACGCTCCTCCAAAGTCACTCGAACCCTTAAAAAACGCGCCCGACGGACGTCGTGAGCGTTTCGGATTCTTTCCCGTTTGGTTATCGGAGTAAGTGGAGCGCGAAACGCCGAGGGCTTAAGTTTGTGGTTCCTTTCACGGGAGATAAAAGCCCGACCGCGGAACATCGCAGCGCAAATAGACCTTCCAAAAAAGGCCTCGGCGATTGAAAAAAGAAGAACAATTACGGGCGACTGATCGGAGAGTTCCACGGGCCAAACCGCTCGAGGACCTGACACTGCAGATTTGTCTTTTAAATAAACGTCTTATCTAACATTTGAAGCTCCTGTAAGACGACAACGGGAACTCGTTTGTAATGTGGGTCAAACTGGGCTGCGTTTATTATGACGGAAACGCTCGGTTTGCAACGGACAAGACGCAGCAAGAGAAAAAGAGGCGCAAAATCCACTTTTGTTTTGGGAATTTCAGGCTTTTCGAACGACGTATGGATAAAATGCAAGGATTCATTGTAAACAACATGACTATATGACGATTAAAAAGGGAAAAAAACATCTTTATCTGAACTACAAAGACTATAAAGACATTTTAAAATAAATACAGCAGCAAATATCTGCATGTTTGCCTAAATCCAGTTAAAAATGTACAATAGTTCGACCAGTTCACTACTAAATACTTTAAGATATAGTTTAAAGACTCATTAAACTAAAATGCAGTTAAGATGAATATATTTAGAATTCTGCTAAAAGATTATACAAATTATATCACAGAATAGAATTTTTAGGTTTATAATTTCATTTCCTGTTTGTGATTGATGACATCACAGTAGGAAATTACCCAGCAAACACTGGGCAAAAACTAATCTAATGTCATTCAAAAAACAAATAAAAATATATGAGAGCGACTTTATTTTTGTTGAATTCATGTTTAGAGAGTTTAAAAAGTTGTTTATTTTGTGTAAATTCTGCATAAACTTTGACTGGAATGAGTGTCCCATGTGTGATATCACGTAATTTTCCTACTGATTTTGTTTCTCCACAAATACCGGCTTGACTGGAATTGGTGTAAAACTGCAATATATATCTGTTATAATTTTATAACAGGTATAAATACACCAAATAAAGTCAAAATCCTAAAATTGCAAAAACCTGTCATAGGCCCTTTAAACACTATATCAATGGGAAACTGAAAGCCATTTTTTGCAAGTATAAACCTGAGAAAACTGAGTACAAAGGGCAATATGGCTTTAAAAACAGGTTTTGTTTGACGAGAACATTTACAACTCGTATATTTGTGTCAGTTTGTACTGCGTTTGCAATTGTTTGTGCTGCACTTCGATCAACACGAGTCGTTTGTCATTTTTAATCACGATTGACTCAAAAACACGACACATTGAAAACACACCAGCCGTTCAATTATAACACACCAACTAATTAAAGTCTGGCTAATGTTTATCTCGTTGAAATATATTCGGCTAATGACTAATTAAAAAAAGCAGATTGACTCTGACAAATGTGCGGCCGCTGATAGTAGCAGAGCTTCCTCGTGCTGCATTCATAAAAAGGTAATTTCACTTTTCTTTGGTCAGGAGAACAAACTAACGAACTAAGAGCTGAACACTTTACTGCATTGCGTTATTACCAACAAATACACCATGAAAATCACAATATACGGTCATTATTTTGGTCAGTTTTTTCTTGTTTTTGGCGTGAGTTAAGGCTTCCTTAAGAAATACTCTCCAAATGATTTAGGAAGTACATGACGCTGAATCATTTAAATGTTATTAATCAAAGGCCTAATTATTGTAAATGTATACTTTGAATAACTTTGTGCACTAATGAAAAAAAAGAATGGTTTCAAGTTTTAAAGGCATCTAACGACCCCATCTAAGGCTTCCAGTCACTGAAAAGGAGTCGATCTCTGCCATTATTGTTCAGTAAAAGTAGCTCTCTCTAATAACGATTGAGACAAAACATTAGAAAAAAAATCACAATTTAACAGGGAAAAAAAAGGATGTAGATTCTTTGACAGAAGTGGCTGTGGACCCCTCACTTAAAAAAAGACCCACGCTGATCACGACATTTACAAACGCTCGAATCTCAATTAAAAAATGCGACTAACTGCGCGGCCCTGATTAAAATATCGCTAAATATCGTAGCGCATTCGTCAAACGCCGTCAGCCCCTGCGCTATAGTAACGACCCCGGGACCCGTGCCAGGTTTCGTACATCCAACTCCGTCTATAGCCCCCTTTGTCCAATGGCTGGATCTCTGCCAGAGGCCTCAAACGCGACCTCATCCTGCGATCCGGTTCTCTGCGCGGCGAGCCGGGAGACTGAACAGCTGAAAGATGATTCCTGACAGCGCTGTATAGTAAAGGTGACCCGGCGCAGCCCTGCCCTATCCCTCTTAGCGTTTACCCGGAATCAATTATTTAACTGGAGGTGGTGGTGGTGGGGGGGTCCCATGAGCAGTTCGTGTGATACGCCAGCGCACAAGGTCACGGTGAATGAACGAGGCGGCTCAACTTCTCTTTCCACTCCGCGGAGCCAAACGATGACATCACACGGAAAAGAAGAGGTGAACGAGAGGGTGAAGAGGCCTAAGGGTGAGAGCGCGGAGCAGACGGTTATTATAGTTAGAGGAGGGCAAATTTAGATAATACTGGGAATGTTCTTCTGAAGATATGCCTAATTGGAATGCAAAGTGAATCGTTTATAGTGAAAAAAGCGCAAAAAAAGAGAGCTACGTTGTAAATATTGATGCACTTTTGTGAACTTTCTGAAAGAACAATTTGACAGCAAGATAAAAAAGCACTTTACATTTGGATGTAACTTTTTTTTTTGAGGAAAGGCTAATTTTGCTTTGAAAATAAAACATTTATTTTTCATTTAATGAACACAAAGCTAATTTAGTTTTAATAAAAATTAAATAGAATAAAATTTGTTTTTCTTTCTTTTTTTCAAGAAATGTCACGATTATCATTTTTTAAAATGTCTTTCTTTCTGATTAAAAAGTTCTCAAAAATGTCAATACAAAGTGAATAGTTCATAGTGAAAAAAAAGCGCTACAAAGTAGAGATGATTCCCAGTGCGCATTTGAAAACATTGAGTAGCATTAACATTTGAGAAAAGATGCCATATTAGCGAAATAAATGCAGCCATTGCTGCAGCTATTGCTGCATTTGCTACCGTACTTTCCGTACTATAAGACGCACTTAAAACCTTTAATTTTCTCAAAAAACGACAGTGTGCCTTATAATCCAGGTGCGCCTTATAATGCGGAAAATACGGTACTGTGAAAGCTAATTCGATGCATAGATTTGACTTCATTAGTGATTCATCGCGTGATCCAAACTGAAGGAAAAGTAAAATATCAAGCTTTACATTAGTATCACATTCACATGCCTCGATAATGCGTTTTAGGGTCTAAACTTCAGGATGTTTTGTTTTCTGCAGATGACATTATTATTATTGCAGACTTAAAATTACAATTATGATTACATTGCAGATTTGTTTTTTCAGCTGTAGTAAAACTTTAATAATCATTTGCACTGCTAGTTCTGCACTGTTCTGAAGAAAACTGTGAATGTTGTGTGCAGTATTAAGCCAAATAACTCCTCGTTTTCTGCATTTCTTGTGTTAGTTCACGTTTTGCCGTTGTGGTTCATAATTCCGTGTTGCTCATATCATCGAAGCAGGTTTCTATAGACATTTGTGCATTTTGTTCAGGCAATAAAACTGATTCTGATGTCACAACTTCGATTTGTAGTGTAATGAATATTGTAATTCAAAGATTTTTTGCAATGATCAACATCACAACCAAAACTACGATAAAATCCAACCTATTCCGTCTGTCTTACCTCGACATGTGACCTGCTTTATGAAATCAAACTTTCTGAAAGATCAATTTGATAGCAAGATAAAAAAAAAATTAAAAAAACACTTTACATTTAGATTTATTTATTTTTTTTTATAAGGAAAGCCTGAGCAGCAAAGGACTTCATTTTGCTTCAAAAATTGTCAAATTTATTTGAATTTAATACTAAGCTAATTTAGTAACAAAAACATTATATAAATTGAATTAAATTAGTTTTTATTTTTCGTCTAAAAATGTCAAATATAATTTCAAAAAAATATTAGAATCACAATTAGCAATTAACCTCATAATCTCGACACCCATAATTATGCAAAAAATATACATGTATTGTTTTAACTGTTCTGGACTGACTAATACTGAACCATTAAACGTAAAAGCTGCATTAAAAAAACTTTTGACGTTTTTATTTCCAGCAACAGAACGCCAAGCAAAGCGCAGTTGCCCCTCTCCACCACCGGGGGGCAGTGCACTTGAACATTTCCCTGCACAGTTCACATCACGGCGTTTTGCAGTGGAAAACCTCAACATACAAACGTTTGACTGCGTTTAAACTATAAACCTACCCCTTCCCACGGCCCAGAGGCGAACGCAACCGCCCGTGAACGTCGGACCCCCACAGGCGACGATCGACGTGTCACGTACGAGGGGGACTATACTGAACGTTACCGCACAGACACAGCTGATGAGGAGGATGCGCCGCTCCAGCCACAGCGTCCGCCGAGCAGGGGCCTGTGCAGAGCCTTACCGCGCCGCGCTAACGAGTGCGTGCAAAGTGCAACGTCCTGTGCCAAAACGGTTCAAAGCGGAAGTCGAGGTTGTTTGTTCGAGCGATAATGGCGTTTGTTCAGGTCGCAAATAAACGTAAGGACGGGATACGATGACAGTCGTGGCCATCGCTGCAGTCAGTCATTTTAGTTCAATCGACAGTTTAAGGAGGTAAAAGGGAAATGTTAAACTGGTTTATGTTGATGTTTACGTCGCGTTTACCCGACTTTTGCTTTCAGATGTTTGGAGTTCATGTAAATAGAGGAATAGTGAGCGAAAAGACGATGGGAAGAACAGAAAATGGCACTTTTTATGTATTTTTTACTACAGCTTGGTCAATTCTGTGAAATTCCTTCTTTGATATTGCTTCATCCCTAGTTTATTATACCGTATTTTCCGGACTATAAGTCGCACCCTTTTCATAGCTTTAGCCGGGGTTTACAGAAGTGTGCATTTGACCCAAAGTCCATTCCAACAGTGTTCAAAAAGAGAAGACTAAGGGTCCCGCCACAGTCCAATCTTCTGCCCCCTGGTGTAAACTGAGCTGAACTACACTTTTGTATAGATGTCGTGTGCAATGTGCTTCTTATAGTTCAATATTGGGTTTCAACTATTAATAAAGTAAACAATAGTGTTTTGATTATCATTATCTGAACTATCAAGAATAAACCAGTTCCGAATTTCAGCAATAATTCACTTGATCCGTAAATATTCTGACTCTAGAAGCCTTCAGTCACAATAACCTTATTTGGTTAAAATGTGTTTAAAAAGTCTCACTGTGCAATAGAAACAAGTCGTTAGTTTCTACTTTTGTAAACGTCAAAAAGTAATTACCGTATTCTACGGACTATAAGTTGCACCTTTTTTTTTATTGTTTTGGCCGAGGTGCGACTTCTGAGCGACTTATGTGATATTATTTGTTATTTTCACACCACAAGAGGGCGCTCTAGGCTCTAAGCGACGCAGAAGAATAATCTGAACTTCTAAACAACTCCACAAATCCGGAAGTAGAAGAAGTGACACAGAGGAAGAAGAATTCAATGGATTTAGTGATTTGGGGTAAAACTGATGCTTTGGTAAACTTGTTAGCATGTTCTTTATGCTATAGTTATCTGAATAACTGTTCATATGTTACGTCGGTGTAATGTTACGTTAACATACCAGACACTAACCACAGTTCGTTGTAAATTTCCCCCAAAAATGCGACTTATACTCCAGTGGGACTTATATATATTTTTATATTTTTTTTTGGCTGGTGCGATTTATATTCTGGAAAATACAGTATTGAAAAGGAAAATGGAGGCAACAACAACGATTTCACCTGCAATAAAATGATGCGTTAAACCGATTTCAAAAAGGGGATTTCCTGCACCGGTGCGCTCACGTCCAGAAACTCACCTCTCCTCGTTCTTGAAGACGAACTTTCTGAGTTTTAGGTCTCGCAGGACCAGTCCGTTGTCGTGGCAGTGCGCTACGGCCGACACGATCTGGCAGAAGAGTCGCGCGGCCTCGTCCTCCGGCAGCTTCTTGCAGGTGCGTACAAACGAGTGCATGTCGCCGTGGCTCCGCTCGAAGAACACGTACGCCCGGGTCTCGCCCAGAAGGACCTCCAGGATCTGGTTGATGTGCTGGTGCTGTCCCAGGGCGAAGTAGGCCGCCAGAGACTCCTGGTAGCGGCCGACGTCGAAGACCTGCGGGCGGGACGGAAAGGGCGGGACGTTAGAGGAGCTCGGGTAACGGCTAATGCTACGCTACAGGGACGTCACGGTGATCAGGTGAATCGATAATAGTGATTATTCAGGGCACAATATGATCGTAAGAACTGAAAAATAACAACCGTGACCATTTTAGAAGCAAAATTAAGTACGTTTAGTTCAATTCATTGTCCAAAAAATACACCTAAATGTAAAGAACTTATTTTATCTGGTTGTTTTTGTCATATTTAACTTTATTTTATCCATCAGAAAGTTTAATTTGGTAAAGCCGGTCACAAACTTTGGGAACAGTGACATGTTAGATGACGAGGATTAAAGATTTCACACTGTTTTCCTCACAAAAATTGTTAAATAGTGATGTTTTTTGTCAACATAATCGTCACACTAACATTTGCAATTGTGACGTCCCGAGTGTTAAAGCTAAAACATGTTGTTTAGCGCCCTCTGTAAATATGTTAAGCACTGCACGTGATTTGTGTATAATTTAGAAGCAGATATTTTAGCGTTCTTATTCTTGATGGCTGCAACTAACGATAGTTCAAGTAACCGACTGTTTTTTAAATATATTATCAACCAAATAAATATAAATAGAGTTAAAAAATAAAAACTTAAATAATTGACATTTTGAGTAAATAATGTGGCTTTTTTTTTATTTATTTTTTTTAAAGTAGTTTCGTAGGCGTCTATTTAATCCATATTTTTCAGTTATTAATCGTTAAAGACCTCGTTCTTTAATTGTTAATGTTTCCGGATAAAGAAGCACCAACGCAAAGCAAAAGTTAGACCATCACAAACACAACAACCATAAACAACTATTTACTCAATATGGACGAGGTGACGCTTTTAGAGTATTTACAGTCAACAAAAAGGTTCCTCATCAAACACTCTGGGACAACAGCAGACTCGCGGGCCAAATCATGCACTTCAGGCGATTTAATCCGGCCCATCTTCCAAATATAAAAATAAATATTATAAAAATCTTTGTTGCATTTGCTGGTTTCATTCTGGGTTAGCACTAGTATGGTTTAGTCCTTGTTTAATTCTGCTTTAGACCCGTTTTTAACCTGGTTTAGTCCTGGTTCAGACCTGGTTGGCACTAATTAGGACTAATATTAATAAAACATGTATTATTTCTCACAATCAGTATCACTATCAGTCATTATTTCATTGTTAATTTGTCAAAACAGTGTCAAGTATATTTTGTGCAGAGTCTTCAGTCTTTTTAACACATTATTAGATTACAAAAGCAGTTGACCTTTGCCTTATTGAGACATTAGTCACATTTAATCGACTCGTTTCAGCCCCGCTACAAACACGCTGCGAAACATGTGATTCTCGCACTAGTTTGTCAGTTTCAACCCGAACGTTTCTGCTCCGGGACACGTTTAAAGTGCGTCTTTATTGCATGCAGTGAATCCAATACTGAACTTTTGCCTTCCCAAAAACCTTCCAGACCCCAAATCTGAGGCTGAACCATGATTTATGGGGAGGCAATCATCTCGTTAAGTGGTCGTCTTGAGGTCAGAGTTTCGGGGTGCCGGAAAAAAAATAATGGAACAGAGTATTTTCCATTTAGTTTGCGGAGAAAAGCCAGAGCGTGCAAACCGTCGATATGCTTTTGTAAAAATAGTTTTACGCGTTTTGTCACAGATTAAAGTTGTTGCACGGAAGCCTGGGGTCGGCGTTGCCTTTTTGTTTCCATAGTAACCTCCAATTTACCTTCTAGTTCAGGTGAGGCGCTTTACAGTCAACACAAAGACTCTCCGGCTCCGTTTCGCCCAGGTTTATGTGCATTTTCAGCTTCCAAACGGTATTTCCCCTTGGTAACGTCAATGCAGTTCATAAATACAACATCTGCGATTACAATTGAGGCGTCCGACTTGACAAAAACGATCAGCCGAGTAAGTAATAATCCGTGTTTTGAGTTTGGACGGTTTAGCGGAGGGCTTTGTCAAACTTTACGTTGAAAATCGTTGTATTAAAAAAGGCAAGAAGCGTCACAAATAAAGTCAGGAGGGTTTGTGAAAGTCCAAGCTAAAACGAGACCCCGCGGCCTTAACGAGCAGCGTTAAAGTCAGTCAATTGCACACTTAATCGATTGTTTATGGTCAATTGAGGTCGTGACGATAGAGAAAACAACTGAAAATTCAAATCTGGAAATCTGTCAAGCAAATAAACACAAAATTGCATTGGTTTTCTAGAGTAAAATAAAAAAAAAAGAATTAAAACACATAAAAGCAGTCGTATCTTGATCATTCTAATAGTTATCCGAGTCTAAAACACGCACAAAAAGACCTTTTCATAACTAGGACAGTGACATTACATCAAAATGTCAAAAGGCTCTTTGTAGTTTTCATCAAAATCACACTTTATCTACATCATATGTAAACCTTTTGACCACTGACAAGTCGACTACTACAACAATCATAATCCGCCGCACTGTTGGCCTCAAATGGCAATGTAACTTGATCAATATTTGTTTTTATTTAAGCTAATTTAAGGTTTTATTTCCTGCGCGGAGACCTAAATGTCACGTCCTGCCGCGCGCTGGGTAAATGCACTGCAAAAAAGGGACTTAATGTGTAAACCAGAAGAGGAGCTGGCGAGCGCTGGCGGCCCGGGTTACTCACTCCTTTGTCAGCGTTACATCATGCAACCCAAACCACGCGGCGCGCCTCTCGCCCCATTCACTCTTTCCACTGGGCTCCTGTGCCAGCGCTCTATTTACAATCTGAGTAATTATTAAAAAGCGCAAGAGAAATCGAGTGGAGCCGCTTCTGCAGCTTCATTACAGTCTTGGTTAGGGTGAACGGCCGTGCTATTGTTATTATTCAAAATCGAGATTAAGTTAATGAGTCAATGATCAGTTTGGGTGTTTTGTTTTTTTAATTGCTACAAGGCTAATCAGTAATAAAAGGTCAGTAAAATGACATGGCTTGGGGCAGAGTTCATGATTTGAGTCAAGACAAACTGGAATTGAATAAAAACATTTGAGTGATCGATCAATCAGTACGAAGGGAAAACATTGTTATTGCTCTTACAGTTTAGTGGTCTAGTTTAGTGGTCAGGGATTAGTCCCTGGACTAGTCCAGGGACTAATCCCTGGTTTAGTCACTAGTTTAGTCCCTGGTTTAGTCCCTGGTTTAGTCCCTGGTTTAGTCACTGGTTTAGTCACTGGTTTAGTCACTGGTTTAGTCACTGGTTTAGTCCCTAGTTTAGTCCCTGGTTTAGTCCCTGGTTTAGTCCCTAGTTTAGTCCCTAGTTTAGTCCCTGGTTTAGTCCCTGGTTTAGTCCCTGGTTTAGTCCCTAGTTTAGTCCCTAGTTTAGTCCCTGGTTTAGTCCCTGGTTTAGTCCCTGGTTTAGTCCCTGGTTTAGTCACTAGTTTAATCCCTAGTTTAATCCCTAGTTTAGTCCTGGTTTAGTCCCTGGTTTAGTCCCTAGTTTAGTCCCTGGTTTAGTCCCTGGTTTAGTCCCTGGTTTAGTCCCTGGTTTAGTCCCTGGTTTAGTCCCTGGTTTAGTCCCTGGTTTAGTCCCTGGTTTAGTCCCTGGTTTAGTCCATGTTTTAGTACTTGTAAAGACAAGTACTTCGTGAGGCAGGAGGGGACATTGAAAACAGGCCTCTCTCGGCTACTGCATATTGCATCATTTCTTGAATGGAATATCGTTCTAAAGTATTTAATGTATTTTGGCTGCATAAAAGCGTGTGGCATTTCAGGGACTGCAGACGGAAACAAACCATTCAGCAACAATCCGTGTGGAACATCTGCTTTTATTGGCTTAATGCCTCACATTTGTATGCAAGGCCACGACGACTTATAGTAGCTGTATTCTGTCATCGTGACCTGGACCATACAGACTTTAAAACACACATGAAAACACCTTTTTATAAAGAAGACAGCGGCATTAATAACTCAAAATGTCCAAAAACTAACCAACTATCTTTCAGCAACAATTCACTTAATCCCTGAATATCATCCATCTAGAAGCGTTGAGCCCCTGTTTCCCAACCTCCACTTGATTAAAAATGTATTTAAAAAGGCTTAATGTGCAATAATTAACTAGTCGACTACTAAAATAATCAGTGTCATCCCTGGCAGCTCATCTATTGTATTGTATTGTATTGCATTGTATTGTATTGCATTGTATTGTATTGTATTGCATTGCATTGCATTGTATTGTATTGTATTGTATGCAGCAGCAGCAGCAGCAGCAGCAGCAGCAGCAGCAGCAGCAGCAGCAGCAGCAGCAGCAGCAGCAGCAGCAGCAGCAGCAGCAGCAGCAGCAGCAGCAGCAGCAGCAGCAGCAGCAGCAGCAGCAGCAGAGCCAAATATAACTTCATACACCGAATATTATAACTTCATACACCGAATATTGTGCACGTGCTTATTACACATTCTGCACATTCCCAGAGCATAAATGGCGCACGTTTGTCGCGTTATTCATCTTCATCATCGCAGTCCCTCCACAAAAACACGCCACGTACAGTCGCGTAACGGGATCGTGTGTGGTGGGAGGGGGAGGGGGGGAGGAGGGCTCACTCTCACTCACTTTACATACGAGCTCTTCCCCGCTGTGCAGGTGGGCGGCCCGGAAGACGTGGTCCCCCTCCAGCGGCTCCAGCAGGAGGTAGTCCCCGACGCGCGAGATGCAGTGGGACGCGTCCGGGGTCTCGGGCGGGCTGGGCGATCCGAGGTTGGGGCTGAAGCTCTCCGCGCTCCTCAGGCAAGACGACGCGTCCTCGAAGTCGTGCGCGCTTTTGTGTCGCGTGCGGCCATAACGTGAAATGCTGATAGGATTGGACCTCGGTATGTTCATGGGGACCGGCGGTGACGGGGCTCCGCCGGATCGCGTCCCTTCCTCCTTCCCGCACGCGCGACGCCACTCTCTCCGGACGATGCAACGCGACGCGAGCCTAAATAAAGCCCCCCTCTTCTCTCTCTGTGTGTGTGTGTGTGTGTGTGTGTGCGCGCGGACGGGAACAATGCGCACGCTAAGAGGATCCGCGCGTGGGCAAGTCGGAAGTCATTCACAAAAATATATCGGTTTTTTTTTTTTTTTTAATGTGCAATTCCGCTACAAACTTGACTCCTTTGACATAAAAAAAAACCTGGGGATTATGTGACTTAACAGACCTGCTGCAATTTCATTAACGCACAAAAACAAATTAAAATAAAAAATCGGAAAACACTTCGATCAACGACGAGGGGGAATTCTCCAACAAAAGGCTACAAAAAAAAAGTCAATTTGACAATGAATGTAGCTTATCTAGTTGCCGGGTTTTTATTTTATTTTGTAATTAATGGCACGTTTCATAAAATAGAAACAGTTTCGCGCACGCGGCTTGCACGCACGAGCATTACGCACGGGCAAACCGGGTCTTTTCTTTCTTTTTCCTGCGGACGACGACGCGTGAACGGGACGGATTGCGCCACGGCAGGTGCAGGGAGCTAAACCGCGTAGCCTTCCGTTCTGCTAAACTTGTACTCTAGGTCAGTGCACGGGCCTTGTCCCCCCCGGGCCGCTCGCGTTAACCGTGCACGGTATTTGTCATGCACGGCGGCGGAAAAAACGCACGGGTAATTCTCTCGCTCGCTTTCTCTCTTTGTGCGCGCTGAGTCCCGCTGCGTTTCGGCTCGTTCCTCGCTCGAATGGAAGAAAAAAAGAGTGTCGGTTCTGCTGCTGCGGCGACGGTTTCGGTTCGGGGAGGGCGTTCAAACGGTGGGGAAAGCCGGCCAACTTTCCCAGGCCTTTCCCGGTTGTCGTTTTCAGCAGCGGCGGCAGTAGCAGCAGGACATCCTCTCCCTGTGTCGCGGTGCCGCTGTGCTTCGTCCTCTTACGTGGCTGCTGGGGAAACTAGTCCATTCACTGCGCCCGTTCCGACTGCGCGCGCGGAGAGAAAGCCCAGTGCGTCGCGGACGCGCGTGGGGAGGAGGGGCCCGGGGTACGTCAGGGCGCGCGCGGCGCTAGAGCGCGAGGGAGAGCGAGCGGGACGGGGGGAAGCAAGCGCGGACGCCATTTTGAGGCAGTAACCGCTCCCGTTCTGAGATTAAGAAGATGTAATGTTTTGTTTTGGATTGTTAATTCACATGGCAACGGTCCTCATGTTCTATTATTCTGAAGGGTTCGGTCAAAATATTTAGTTTGTTTAAGTTTATTTTATTAGTTAACCCATTTTTTTTAAATTCATGCCTTATTATTCTTATTATTACTTCTATTCTTATTATTCTTACTACTACTACTACTACTGCTATTACTATTACTATTACTACTAATATTATTTCATATATTTGTTGTTTCATATTGCACCTTTACCGTTCCTCGTTTATGAATCTCGTTTTTATTCACTGACAACCTTTTCTGATGTGAAATGTTCGGTCAAAATATTTAGTAAAAGTTTATTTTTAATTTATTTTGTTAACCAATGTTTTTATTCATGCCTTATTATTATTATTATTATTTTATATATTTATCTATTATTTTTGTTGTTTCATGTTGCATCTTATTGCCAAAGAAAGTTCCTAGTTTGTGAATCTTGTTGGATATAAACCTGTTCTGATGTGAATTGAGAGCAATAATCCAGTTTAATACAGTATCCCAAAGTTCAGGATTTATTCCATGTCCGCACAAACATTTTACCACCACCAAATAATGTTTTTCTCCATAAAGAGTTTTTGCTACATGTTTATCCAGCTTATAAATCAAATACTGCAAGGCCAGGAAACAATCTGATAACTAGAATAATCAGATAACTCAATACATATATCTGATTTCTGGTGTGTGTTTACAGCACACGGGAATCTGATCAAAAGCAGCATTTCATTCAGTGGATTGTTCGAGTAACTGTTGTATTTTGAAGACAAAGTGCAATTAATTTGAAAATAATGTTTATCTAACATTTCTGTCTTTACATTAGTTTCCCCCTTTTCATTAAACTGTTTGCACAAACATTTTACTTCTGCAAAATTATGTTTTTCTCCTTAAAATCCTAACTCATCTAGCTAATTACAAAGATACTGAATAAGATAACGTAACAAAAATGCAATAAAAACTCAAGATAAATCCATCCAATCTGACAATTAGGCCTATATCGTATCTTATCTTATTATAACAACACACATTTTCATTGCCACTTCCATGCAATAATTCCCATATCTCGTTTAAAGTTATTGACACATATTTTGGAGAGTAATGATCCGAGTTATCAAGAGCCCAAATAATAAATGCAAACTTTAGTTACATTAAAATCTCCATATTTATGTATTTATTCAACCCCCTTTCATCCAGATTCTGAAGATCCATTGAGAAATAACTCATTTACAACGACGGTCATTCAATCTATATTAGTAATAACGCAGACGTCCATTTGCACATACATATTTATATATATACATATTACTGTTGAACACAAATTAAAAAGTCAATTAAAAGAATATTGCTAATTCGCTTCCGTGTGCTTCGGTGAGTTACAGTCCAAACATGGCTCCCGGCTGTAGATGGCTTCAACAAAAACTCTTCTAGAGTATGAAAAAATGCCTTCCAGTCTGGAAAGCACAACGCCACGCCCCCTGACGTCTTTTCCACATCAAGGAACCCCATTGGCTGCTGTACCAGAGTGTAATATGCGGGGCACAGCCAGGCTTCTCCCCCCCAAGAATCTAAAAGCAGCTCATCCCAGTGATTTTCACAGGAGAGGAGGGGAGGAGGAGGAGAGGAGGAGGGGAGGGGGAGGAGAGGAGGGGAGGAGGGGAGGGGGGGTGAGGTATAGCTACTGTACGTGGCCTGCTGTGTTACAAACGTGTTTCCGCTGCAAGTGTCACTCAGAAAGCAACAAAGGGGATTCCGTGAACGCTGCATTACGCACCTACGACAAATGTACGAGGCGCATTCACTCACATCTGTTTTCCACCGTCAGCGCCGTGGCAACCGGAGCAGGGCCGGCGTTCTATGGAAATCGAGCAATCCGCTGGCAAATTGGTGACACAGCCTGCAGCTAGCTAAATTGCAAAAATCGTTCTCGTCTCGCGTTCGTTCAAAGATTCCGCACTGGAAGAGAACGTCGCCCGACAGTGTCAAAGGCGCGCGATGTCGTTTTGCTAGTCGATTATCTCATGTAAACGTTGTAAATTGTTAGTTTGACCTGGAATGTGGGGGGGATTTTACTGGTGCTATGTGATAGTATAAGAAGAGAGACAGTAGTAAGAGATAGTACGTAGTGATGAATACAATTATTTGAATTTTTGTTATATATTGATTTGGTTTCAACAACTAAACAAAACTTTTTTTTTTTTTTTTTGGTGCGATCAGAAGTTCAGAGTTATAACACCACTTCAGGTCCTTATTACATGTTTGTTTGAGTCACTTAAATCAGAATCAGAAAAGGTTTATTGCCATTGCTAATGAACAGAATTCACAAACATAGGAACTTGCTTTGGTGATTCGGTGCGACATACAACAAATAACAATGATTACGATGTTTGAATTTACACTGTTGGTGAGAAAAATCGTACATTTAGAGATATTATATTGAAACTTCTTCTGTTGTTTACTTGTAAATGTCAGAAAGACGTCTATTACAAGTTCATCATCATGTAAAATTTTCCAAAAATATACCATTTCATTTTTAAAAATGACAAACATTGCACATACAATGCAGAAAGAAAAAAACGTACAATCATATCATATTTAGTAGTTGAGTAAACACATTTTTACAACAACAAAAAACTAATTTAGTCAAATATTTGGAGTTAATTGGGCTTTTAAATAGTAACCTGTAAAGTATAGGGCTGTTAGCGATTGAATTCTTGGTTGACTGAAAACGTTGGTTAGTTGACTAAACAAGGTCGTGGAATTAAAGTTCTCCAAACTACTTTTATGATCTAACTATATAATTTACCCAGAGTGCACTGAGAAGCCTAAAAAAGTACTTGTAAATTGCATATTTGTGTGTAAAACGGCAAAATATATCCATAGCGGTCCAAGAAGACGCCATCGACATAACAACGATATCTTCCACATACAACAGCAAACCTTTCTACCTTTCGTTTTTTCAAATACAGGCATTGTTATTGCCAAAAATATATATTATTGTCACGAAGATCGATAAGTTTCATGCCAATCTGAGGAACATTACTGGGAAAACAACACCAACATCAAAGGAAAGGAGGAGGTTTCGGACCCTTGCCCATTTAATCATTGGTCGCCCATTTACTCTATACCCTCTCATTTAACATTTGGCCCATGAAACCTGGCAACCCATCTCCAAATCTTGAGGTTCATGGTTAGTACTTGCGGTGAATTATCACATTTCGCATGTTTTAAGTCGATGAGTGACAGAAGAAAGCTTTTTGCTAATAAACTCCGAAACGAATGATATTTTTTAGGCCAACACAGGATGCTGGATGAAGTAAACCGAGTATTGCATCTGGCATTTGAGTCTAAAATCATTTCTACGTGTGTGAGTGTGACATTTCCTCGTGTGCCTCGGAGATACAGTTGGAACACATTTCCTCCGCGCAGTTGTTTCCCTTGTGATGAATTACAAAGTGGAGGATAGAAGGGCTTCATTCTTCATTGTTCTTCCCGGATTACCGCCGTGTGACAGCTGAATTGTGCAATCCCGTGTAGAAATGAGGGCGGTGTGTGGAATGCAGCTGGACACGAGACACTGACGGAAGAGTTCCATTTAACCTCAAATCGCACGCTGCAAAAACAGAAGGTCAACGCCAAAATTCAACGGTTTAGTTTTAGATACGATTGATTTAGTTTGCAGGACTATATTTTAGATTTCCATGACCTCCGCCAATGATTCACTCATACTAGGAACTATGAGTGACATGTCTTGTCCAAGGATACAGCACCAGTTTCCTCTAGCGCTCCACTGTGGAACCTGGTGTTCCTGCAGTCTTCCATCCAAGCACTAACCAGGCCTTGACCTGCTTAGCTTCTGAGATCTGATGGGATTGGGCAGTGTCAAGCAGGTATGGCCACCTGAATGTTCCTTACTATGGCATTACCTTTAAAGGAATAATAGAGGATTTTTCGCTGAGTTGATAACTCAAGCAACTGTTAGTCCCTTTTAAAAAAATGGTCATGCACAGTGTGCCGCACACTCAGCCTCACTCTGCTGTTGTTTCCAAGAGGCCGTCCAATCAAACCTTGTGCGGAAGCACGGAACAGCCTCGCTGCTACACGTGCGTTTGTTTATTAGCGCGACGGATTGCATCTTTTGTCTCCGCAGATTTCCGTCTCTTCTGAGCTCGAACACAGTCTTTCTCGGCCATTTTAGTACTGTACAGCGAAGGAACTCGCTGCTCGCTTCGCTAAACACACACCGACGCATGCGCAGCCAGGGAAACATGCTGCTATCCTGGGAACGAGAATGCAGGTGTGCAGTAGGACGCAGGGAATGATTGACATGTGAGAGAACTACTTGGTTGTCCACGCCACAAGGAAATGAGTCAGATTTGGCCCCAAAAATCCTCTATTATTCCTTTAACAATCTCAATGGACGCGTGTAATAGCACTTTCCACAGTTACTAAAAACAGATCAGTCATGTCGGTCAATCCAAACGTCAACGTGGTTTCATGTGTCTTATGATCATAAGCTCGTTGTTCAAATGCGGTCATGACCCCGCGAGAAAGGGCGAGCCAAAGGTGAAGATGGACGAAGCACTGACTGGGATTATGTGGGCAGGTTTCCAACGTGTGAAGAAGTGCGGCACGACAAAACGACGACCTCCATTTCAATTTATAACCATCCGAAACAATCTGTAGTTTGTCACGCATCGTTTCTGGCTTCACAAAGCTTTAACATTTGAATATTTGCCTTTTAAACATTCATATGCCATTGTAGGAACCAAAGCGGGTATTTGTTTACCTTCCTGGTGGTTTCCTTATCATTCCAAACATCACAGACTGCGAGTCACAGAGCCCCGGACACCTTTGTTTGTTCAGACAGTTTTAGTTTTTATGCCATGTTTGTTTGTCTGGGATCATGGCGTCAACTCAAAAGTGTGCTATTGCCACCGGTAAGAATGCACGTCTTAACATTGTTCTTATTGTTGTTTTTAATTTGCAATTTTTACATCTATAATTAAATAAATGCAAGATATGAATTCCATTTTGTGAACCGTTCAACTTCACTGACAGATTATTTCTTTAAAATGAGAAAAATATATTAAATTCAAGCAAAAAGACCACAATTAATCTAAACTTTTCAAACCAAATGAAAAATGGACAAATTATACTTTTGAATGGCTTTTCCAAATGTAGACGTTAGAAAATAAGGTGAAACCCCTCCCGAAAACGACAGTCTTCAATCAGATATTTAGGCGTTGGAGCGCCTTTGAACAATAGCCAAATAAATAAATGAAGCCCTTAGGCAACGTGAATGCTAAGCTAAAAGCCTTGCCTTCGTTGTGAACGCAATTCGACCAGTCTGAGTCCAGTGATGGTTTTTGGACTGATAAACTGCAGAGTAAAAGTCCAGATTCTTTCAGAGGCTAAGAAAAGACGACACCAGGAATGTTTTTGACGAGGGAACGGCCATACAACGTCGTAACGAACTCAAAAAGGTCAATTTTGTAGCTATTGTTTTTGGTTTTTGCATTGCATTCTACCAAACCCATGCATAGTAAACTCACACACACACACACACATCAAAATCTTCAGCTCCAATAAACCCCCCATGTCTGTGCGATACATTTTTTCACGGAGGCCTCTCGGAACGCGGCGCCGGTGGTTCACAGTTGCGATACACCCACAGCTTTCAGACCCGGCGCTGGTGCATAGCTTCGTCTATAGGCTCTGTGAAACTCCCACCACTAGAACAATGGCTTTATGTTTCTCAGACAATAGGGAACCGAATGAAGGGAGAACCGCGCTGCACATGAGAAGAAGAACATGTCTGATGATTATGGTGATCATTGAGACTATTATTGAATCAGATTTCGACACGATGTGTAGCAAGATGTTGTTTGAACGAGAAAACGCTGTTATTTTTCAAAGGAGTCCAGGCCAAAAATGGTCAGTAACAATAAAGCAATAAAACATTTTGAAATAGGCTTTGTTTGGTCCCGTTTAATCCCAATTTAGGGTGCACGTATACCACATTCAATTGTCATCTAAACTGAGAATGCATTTGTGATTAAACTTGGACTGGATCGGACCTAAACTAGGAATAGAATAGGACCAAACCATTTCGAAATAAGGACTTAACAGGGCTCCAGCCAAGACCAAACTACGACGAGTGTGAACCTTTGGGCGCGTTGTTATTTGTTCTTAAATTCAGCCCATTTTCGTCCCGATGTAGACTTCTTGGGTCTGTCCTGCTCTAGTCCAGGTTTAGTCCTGCTTTTGACCCAGTTTCGATTCGGTGAATGTGCAAGTGTGAACGCATCCTTGGTCTTCACGACGATTTGTTTTGGTCCAGTTCACGTCTAGGTTTAGTTAGTTCTGGGTTTAATGATGTGGTGTGTGGAAGTGTGAAAGCCACAGCGTTGCACACACATCGTTTACATGGCAACAGCAACGTATCACGGACTCAGTTTCAAAGTGCGCTTACCTCTTTAGCTTTCCTGTGAATAATTGCAGGTTAATGGGCAATGTACAAATGATAAAACACATACCCGTCCATCAAAGACAATAGTATCTATCAGTGTTTGTGTTGAATATATGAAACCTGTTTTAATGCAAATATACTCACAAGTTCAACTGTTTAGGAAAGTACCGTTATTGGTGTGTTTACCTCCACAATGATAGCCTCAGTTTAGTTCTAAGTCTGATGCAGTGTTTGCGTAGTGAACGGACCCCTAAGGCTTAAGCAAAGACCCACACAACCCTATGATGATGAAGATGTTTGACACATTTAAAAGCGACGACACGTTTTCATTTGCAGGAACAAGCCGGGTCAATTGTTAAGACCGCGCTGGGTTTCTCGTGATATGTAATGACACTAATTGAGAAATGTTTTTTGCACTCACAGTATTAGTTAAACATGATACGATTCGCTTTGGGGAAGAGATGCAGTCAAACGTGTCCAATAACAGCTGCTTGGTGGTTTCATTCACATATTCCCTGAGCGTTGGATGGGTTTTCGTCGAATTTTTCCCTCCGATACTAAAGCAATGCACAATATAGGCTAATCCCCCCTGGTTCCCCCTGTAAGAGTGGTCCCCGGGCGCGGCACAAGTTACAGGAGGTCCCAGCGGCACAGGATGGATGGGTCAAGTACGCTGAACAAATTTCCCTGTGGGGACAATAAAGTCGGCCTAACCTCGCGTTGCATACATCTACTGGGTTATTGCGGCTGTTGATCTTTTGCTTTTAAAAGCACGTGAGTCTGTAGTGTTAAACGGAGATGAAAAATGTGTGAAAGCTTTGTTGATCTGTAGATTGGGTGGAAATGGTGGCTGGTGGAGCAGTGGTGTTCGCCTTCAGACGCAAACATTGGTGGTTCAATCCAAGCTCTAACCATTGTGTGTGAATGTGTGAAGGAAGTAATTGGCTGTTTTTGTGTCTGGAAAATAACTATAAACTACTTATTATAACCATAACTAAAGTGTTGTACATGATTTTTAGTCTTGAAAACAATTTGAAAACCAAAACTAGTCAATTTTAATGTCTTTGCAGCGGTCCACACTTTTTGCTAACTTTCCTAGTGCATTCCTAGCACCCAAATTATTCACAAAATGAGTTTATAAGTGCTTTTCACAACTTTCAGAGGCCAGAGTTGGAGGTTGCGGTGGGCCACACTTTTTGCTAACTTTCCTAGCGCATTCGGTTGTGTTCAGTGTTCTGTGTTTATTCTTTAAAAACAAATTTAAAAATAAAAGAATAATAATAGGATGCAGGCCATTGGGCAAAACCACTTAAAGGTTGTGCTCACACTTCATAAAACAGAACTAAACCTGGACTTCATTGGGACTTCATTGGGGCAGGATCAAACCAGGACTAAAATGTGCTCAATTTAGGACCAAGTGTGAATGCACCTCATGTACCAGTATTTTCTCTTATTGAAGGTTTTGCCACCTGTTTGTCTCCATGGAGATGTTATTATTATTTTGCCTGGAATGTTTCACAGTATGGCATTAAACGCATCTATTGTTCATTGATTCAATTACAATACTGCTCAAAACACCCCTAGTCGCCACCAGACAAGTTACATAGTGCATCTTTAAAGACATATTCACTATAATTAAAGAAGATATGTTTTTTTCAGGGTATTAGTATTAAACTGAAACATATTTAGATACGTTTTGTTTTATTGTTAACCATAATATTGATTGAGAAAACAGTTTAGTTATAATAAAAGCAGAACTGAAAAGTTCTTCGTAGTGGCATTTTACTGTACGATATTGATTTACTACATATTTTTTACTGTTGAAAATTGTTTGAAAACCCACATATATGTACTGCTGTCTGAAGTATTTGAATATCTACAAGATTACTCAAGCAGGCACAAATCAATCTGAATACAGTACAACTTTTAGTATGAAAACGTCAAAGAGAACACCGTTAAAATATGTTTAAATGCTCATAAAAGTAAACTTACAGTACTATGTTCAGTTTCAACATTTGTGGATTTTACTTTTGAACAGCCATTGCAAGTCTTTGCCAAATGTGTGTGCCACTGAACCGTAAAGTGTCCCGGACGTGTCAGAGGTGAACGAGGACAAGCGAATACCCCCGGCCCCCCGAGCGCTCTGACTCACACCCACACATGGCTCACTCGCCCTTTGGAAAATGATCCGGTCGTTTACTCTGTGGAGCTGAAGTTACACAGACCCGAGGCTGTGGGTCTTCCACTACTGCAGCTACTGTATATCTAATACTACTGCTACTACAACTATTACTGCAGCTACTGTATATCTAATACTGCTGCTACTACAACTACTACTGCAGCTACTGTATATCTAATACTGCTGCTACTACAACTACTACTGCAGCTACTGTATATCTAATACTGCTGCTACTACAACTACTACTGCAGCTACTGTATATCTAATACTGCTGCTACTACAACTACTACTGCAGCTACTGTATATCTAATACTGCTGCTACTACAACTACTACTGCAGCTACTGTATATCTAATACTGCTGCTACTACAACTACTACTGCAGCTACTGTATATCTAATACTGCTGCTACTACAACTACTACTGCAGCTACTGTATATCTAATACTGCTGCTACTACAACTACTACTGCAGCTACTGTATATCTAATACTGCTGCTACTACAACTACTACTGCAGCTACTGTATATCTAATACTGCTGCTACTACAACTACTACTGCAGCTACTGTATATCTAATACTGCTGCTACTACAACTACTACTGCAGCTACTGTATATCTAATACTGCTGCTACTACAACTACTACTGCAGCTACTGTATATCTAATACTGCTGCTACTACAACTACTACTGCAGCTACTGTATATCTAATACTGCTGCTACTACAACTACTACTGCAGCTACTGTATATCTAATACTGCTGCTACTACAACTACTACTGCAGCTACTGTATATCTAATACTGCTGCTACTACAACTACTACTGCAGCTACTGTATATCTAATACTGCTGCTACTACAACTACTACTGCAGCTACTGTATATCTAATACTGCTGCTACTACAACTACTACTGCAGCTACTGTATATCTACTACTGCAGCTACTGTATATCTAATACTGCTGCTGCTACTACAACTACCACTGCAGATACTGTATATCTAATACTGCTGCTGCTACTACAACTACTACTGCAGCTACTGTATATCTAATACTGCTGCTGCTACTACAACTACCACTGCAGCTACTGTATATCTAATACTGCTGCTGCTACTACAACTACTACTGCAGCTACTGTATATCTAATACTGCTGCTACTACAACTACTACTGCAGCTACTGTATACCAAATACTGCTGCTGCTACTAAATCAAATCAAATCAATTTTATACAACTTATTATTTATTAGTTGTACTACAACTACTACTTCTGCTACTGTATACTGCTGCTATTACTGCAGCTACTGTATATCCAATACTGCTGCTACTGCTGCCACCACTGCGGCTGCAACTGTATATCTAATACTGCTGCTGCTACTACAACTACTACTGCAACTACTGTATATCTAATACTGCTGCTGCTACTACAACTACTACTGCAGCTACTGTATATCTAATACTGCTGCTACTGCAACTGCTACTGCTGTTACTGTATACTGCTGCTGCTACTACTACAGCTACTGTATATCTAATACTGCTGCTACTACACCTAATACTGTGGCTACTGTATATCTAATACTGCTGCTACTACAACTGCTACTGCTGTTACTGTATACTGCTGCTGCTACTACTACAGCTACTGTATATCTAATACTGCTGCTACTACACCTAATACTGTGGCTACTGTATACTGCTGCTACTACAACTACTATTGCTGCTACAGCGGCTACAGTATATCAAATACTGCTGCTACTACCACAATTACCACTGCTGCTACTGCGGCAACTGTATATCAAATACTGCTACTACTACTACTACAACTACTACTACTGCTACTGCGGCTACTGTATATCAAATACTACTGCTGCTGCTGCTGCTGCTGTGAGGGAGGCAGCGGGAGATCGTGACGAGCGCTGGAGTCGACTTAGAAACCGCAGAATGGAGTCGTTCTTCTGCTTTGTCTTCTCCTTTTAGATGAACAAATACTTTCTTTTTTTCCCAGACACAGAGCCGCCAGACCGAGCGGCATGTTTCAGTTCTTCAAAAATGTGTAATTGAAACATGTGCGAGTAAATCAAGACAAGAAGATGTACGAACATGACAGCTCTGTGCATGATAGAAACCAAAGTCAGATGTACATAAGTTCAAGTTATTTGAATTCAGAATATTACACATTTCATACTACTACTTTAGGCATTTTATATTGTTATTCCCACTTCAGACAACGGAACATTGCCCACACTAACTTAGGGTCCGTCACCTGCTCATCTCTTGTCTCAGTGTGGCTTCAGCGATCTCCATGGAGACGAGCAGGAAACACCACCAGGGAAAGAAGTCCTGTTTTTCAAGACATTTCTGAGCATTAAAAACACCTGGAATTTAATCAACACAAGAAAAATAAGTGTATTTGTCCAGGCAAAACAATAAAATCTCCATGGAAACGAGCATGTGGCAGACCTTCCGCCAGAAAAGTTACCCAGTGCACCTTTAATTTAAGTTTTATTGGCTTCACAAATAACTTCATTACACTTTACACTTCAAATTTATCTTGTTAAGTAAAAATCAAGACACAAAAACATAGATGAATGGACATAGCTGAGAGATTATTTGTATTTGTGTTGTAGAAAATACATTTTAAAAGCACAATTTTATTTGTAAGCAGCAAGAAGTGCACGCCGATTACCACAAAACGGGAAACACTGGTAATGAAAATGTCCAAACTAATGAAATAATGCATGCTTATTTGTTTGTTTGTTTGTTTGTCGTTTCATAAGATTGTCTCAGTTTACATAAGGTTTATTTAGGCGGTTGTGAATTACATCCTTGCATTCCAGAGTAACTGAGTCCGGCGTGGGCCGCAGACGGCGAGCGTCGGTAATGGTCCACAGCTGCGATGCCCCTTCGTTTAAAAAGAAAAAGTTATTTTGAGGACGGAGCATGTGCCACATTCTGACCTCGATACTGCTTTGGGATCCGAGCCTGGTTTTAACTAAAGCCGAGAGGAAACAACGGCTGTGTGGACAAAAACAACAGTCTGCTTTCTATGTGAGGTGTAAGGACTAAACCGGGACTGAATAAGGACTTGAACAACGACACAAACCAGGAATAAATCAGGAAAAAGCCATCGCAGGAGCAAACCAGGTCCAAGCAGGTCCAAACCAGGACGAAACAAGAACCTAAAGCTAGACTAAGCAGGACTAATCTAAACCAGTCTTGTACCAGATCTGAACTTCATTTGATCTACAAGGACCAGAGTTTTTGTTGTGTCTCCCGGTGGAGAAGCTTTGTTCATCTCCGCCTTAAAAGTCACAAAAAGGCTGGACATTCTGGATGCGCGTCCACACAGACTTTTAATATTAACTCGATGCCTTGACACTTGCTACATCAAAAAATCTGGCTAAACTTGGATTAAACTCAGAATTAAACCTGGACTGGACCAGGACTAGAACCTGGCTAAACCAAATCTACATTAGGAAGTGTGACCACACCCTAAAACAGCAACTAAACTATACAACTACCGGTATTTATAACTCCAAGACATTAAACCATGACTGAACCTGGTTTAACCCTGAACTAAACTCAAACCTTACTGCACAAGGTCAAAAGTAGGACTAAACCAAACCGAAACCAGGTCTAAACGAGAACGAAACGT